>NW_026590809.1:7105365-7127853 GCF_907164565.1 Psammomys obesus | reverse complement strand
TGTGTGTGTGTGTGTGTGTGTGTGTGTGTGTGTGTGTGTGTGTGTGTATGATGGCACTGTTTTATCTTGGTCCCTATAAAGGTATTTAAAAAGAAAGGTCTTAGTTAAGACACATTTAGGAATGAGGCTAGAGAGATGCTTAGCAGTTCACACACAGCTCTGCAGAGTACTTGTATTCAGCTCCTAAATTGCCTGTAACTCCAACTCCAGGGAAGCAGACACTTCTTTCTACACTGGTATTCTACATGTCCATACATGCATGCAGTTGCATGTATGCTAGCTCAGAATACACACAGACACACACATGCATGTACATGTAATTTAAAACAAAATAAATCTTTTCCTAATTCAGAGCTATAAAGCTGCTGCTGAGCTGGTGGTGCACGCCACCACTCTGAGAAGTGAAGGAAGACAGATCCCTGTAAGTTTGAGGCAGCCTGGTCTACAAAGTGAGTCCAGGACAGCCAGGGCTACACAGAGAAACCCTGTCTTGAAAAACCAAATAATAATAATAAAGCTGCTGCTCAGTAGCCACAGCTTCTAGAGCACCCCTGGAACATCTCTAAATGGGACTGGGTCACTAGAAGAATGTTGGAAATGGGACCTTTACTCCTTTCTTATTACTTAGTGTGTGTGTTGGTGTGTATGCTGGAGTTGCTTCTCTCTTTTTATAGTGTGGTCCCCAGGAACTGAACTAGGTCTATCCTCAGGCTTGACAGCAAGTACCTTAAACTGCTGAGCCATTTTGCTAGCCCAGTCCTTTATTTTTTATTTTTATTTTTATTTATTTACTTTGTGTATGCTTGTTTGCTTTTTTCTTTTCAGTGAAAATAATTTTTTCACACATACTGATTATGTGTTCCCTTCCATATACTCCCAATTTCTCCCCACCTCCCCTGCTATCCAAATCCACTCCCTTTCTTTCCAAATCCTTTCCCTGTCATTAGAAAACAAATAGGCAGGTAACTGGAGAGATAGCTCATTTGATTAAGAGCACTTGCGCTCCTTCTAAAGGACCGGGTTCAGTTCCTGGAATCCATATGGCAGCTTACAACTGTCTGTAATTCCAGCTCCAGATGGTCTGACACCCTCATATAGACATACATGTAGGCAAAACGGCAGTGCACATGAAATAAATAAATAAATGAATGAATAAATAAATAAATAAATAAATAAATAAGCCATTGAAAAAAAAGAAAGAAAAAATTGCCTTCTAAGGAATAATTTAAAGATACAACAAAATCAGATATAAGAAGGAAAATAAATACCACATCAGAGTTGGACAAGACCAAAGAAAAATAGCCCACGAAAAGGCACAAGAACCGGAAACCCACTCTTTGGCACACTCTGGAATCCCATAAAAACAGTAACCTGGCTGGGTGGTGGTAGTACACACCTTTTATCCCAGTACTCTGGAAGCAAAGGCAGGCAGATCTCTGAATTTGAGGCCAGCCTGGTCTACAAAGTGAGTTCAGGACAGCAAGGGCTCTGTTAAACACAAAATATGCAGAGCCCCCGGTACAGATCCATGTAGACCCTGAGCATGCTGCCTCAGTCTCTGAGTTCGTATAAGCTTTGATCATGTTGATTTAGAAGGCCTTATTTTCAAGGTGTCCTCCATCCCCTCTGGCTCTTACACACTTTCTGCCTCCTCTTCCATGGGGTTTTCCTGAGCCCTGAGGGGAAGATTTGATATGAAGATCCCATTTAGGACTAAGTGGTCCGAGGCCTCTTGCTTTCTGTATAGTGTCTGGCTATGGGTATCTACATTTGTCCCCATTTGCTACAGGAAGAAGCTTCTCAGATGATGGCTGAGCAAGGCACTGATCTATGAGTATAGTAGAATGTCATTAGGAATCATTTTATCCACCATTGAGCTTTGATTTGTTTTCCTTTTTTTAGACCAGTATTATTGAGTTTTACCCTAGGTCCTGAGCTGTTTTCTGGTTCTTGGTCTCCCAAGCAGTGTCAAGTATGGGCTCCATCTGATGGAGTAGACCTGAAGTCAAGTAAGACACTGGCTGGCCACTCCCACAAGCTTTATGCCTCTATTGCCCCAGCACATCTTGCACCATTATAGGTCAAAGGTTTGTGTTTACATCTCTCTGTACCATGCAAAGTACCTTCCTATGCCAAAGACACTACCATGTGCGGGTGAAGGTTCCACATAGGCACCAGCCAACCTTCATGTTCATGAGTTGTATCTGTGTTGTCTTCAACAATGAGGCCTTGCTGTCAGTTTGTGGATAACAAGTTGTAGTCTTGTTAACAGCCTGGATTGTTTGGGGATTTCCATTGGACCCCTTTGGTCAACAATTTAATTAGATATAACCCAGTTCCAGTACTGGAAGCTTCATTTGGTGACAAGAGATGTTTCCCCGTTATTTGGCAATTTCATTTAGATCACTGTAGTGTGTGTTAGGAAGCTTCTACTGTATTAGGTATCCATAGCACCACTCAAATTGCCCTGAATTTTAGCTGTCACTCTTTATATTCCCTCCCTCATCCCTCCTCTTCCTTCATCCTCCCCAGTTTAGCCTTCCATTCCAGCCTCCAACCATCCCATCCATAACTGTTTATTCTAGTTCCCTTTCCTAATGACATCTATCTATACTCAGATCCCTTACTCTGCCCCTGACCTCTGTGGTTGTATGGTAGCTTGGTTATCATTGACTTAACAGTAGTACCTTCATATAAGTGAATACACACATTTGTTTTTCTGGGTCTTGGATACCTCAAGATTTTTTTTTTTCTAGTTCTAGTTTACCTGTGAATTTCATGATGTTTTTTTTTTTTTTTAAATGGCTCAGTTGTGTAAATGTTGTGTAAATGTACCATATTTTCTTTATCCATTCTTCTGTTGAGGGACATCTGAATTGTTTCTAGTTTCTGGCTACTAGCAGTGAACATGGTTGAACAAGTGTCTGTGGTAAGATGAAATGTCTTTTGGGTATATAGCTGAAATTTGAGGTAGATTGGTTCCCATCTTCCTAAAGAACCACCACACTTATTTCCATAGTGGCTGTTGAAGTTTGCACTCCCACTACCAGCCATGTATGAGTGTTCCCCTTACTCCACATCTTCACTAGCTTGAACTTGTTTTATTGATTTTAGCCATTCTGACATGTGTAAAATGGAATCTAAAAATAGTTTTGATTTGCATTTTTCTGATGGCTAAGGATTTCTTTAAGTGTTTCTCAGCCATTTGTGTTTCTTTATGGAGAATTCTCTGTTTAGATCTGTATTCTATTTTTTAATTAAATTTTTATTTCTTTATATTAATTACAGTTTATTCACTTTGTATCCCAGCTGTAGCCCCCTCCTTCATTCCCTCCCAATCCCATCCTCCCTCCCTCATCTCCTCCCATGCCCCTCTCCAAGTCCACTGATAGGGGAAGTCTCCTACCCTTCCATCTGACCCTAGCCTATCAGGTCTCATCAGGACTGGCTGCATTGTCCTCCTCTGTGGCCTGGCAAGGCTGCTCCGCACTCAGGGGGAGGTGTCAAAGAGCCAGCCACTGAGTTCATGTCAGAGACAGTCCCTGTTCCCTGTATTCTATTTTTTAAATTGGGCTATATGTTTTCTTGATATCTAGCTTTTTAGTTCTTTATGTATTTTGGATATCAGCCTTTCATTGGATGTGTAGTTGATTAAAAATTTTTCTAATTCTGTATGTTGTGTCTTTGTTGTTCTCAGTTTCATGATTATTAATTGTTGATATTAGTACCTGTGCTATTGGTTCTGTTGAGAAAGTCTTCTGTGCCAGTGCATTCAAGGCTATTCCCCTTTCTCTTCTATAAGGTTATTTACCTGTCTTTATGTTGTGGTCTTTGGTAGATTTGGAGTTGTTTTGTACAGAGTGATAAGTATGATCTATTTGGATTCTTCTATACACAGCAGTCCAGTTTGAGAAGCACTATTTGTTGAAGATACTATCTTTTTCCAATTTGTATTTCTGGACTCTATCAAACATCAGGTGTCCCAGGATTTATGTCTGGGTCCTCACTTTGATTCCATTAATCAATGTGTTTTTTTTTTTTTTTTTTTTTTGTGCTAATACCATACTGTTTTTATCACTATAGCTTTGTAGTACAACTTGAAATTAGGGAAAGTGATACCTCACAGTTCTTTTATTATTCAGGATTGTTTTACCTATTCTGTTTTTTTTGTTGTTGTTGTTTTGTTTTGGGGTGTGTGTGTTTCCATATGAAGCTGAAAATTACCTTTTCAAGATCTGTGAAGAATGGTGTTATTTTGATGGAAATTGTGTTGAATCTGTAGATTGCTTTTGGTATGATGGCCATTTTTCCTATATTAATCCTATCAATCCTTGAGTATGGGCGATCTTCCTATCTCCCAATATCTCCTTCAATTTCTTTCTTCACAGACTTGAAGTTTTTATCAGTCAAGTCTTTCACTTTCTTTGTTAGAGTTGCCCCAAGATGTTTTCTATTATTTGCAGCTATTGTGAAAGATATTCTTTCCTTGACTTATTTTTCAGTCCATTTGTCATTTGTATATAGAGGAGCTACTGGTTTTTTTAAGTTTGATCCAGCCACATTTGATGTTTATCAGGTATAGGAGTTCCCCAATGGAATTTTTAGGGTCACTTATATATACTATCATATCATCTACAAATAAAGAACCTTCTTCCTTTCCAATTTGTATCCCTTTGATCTCCTTCAGTTAGTTGTCTTACTGCCACAGCTAAAACTTCAAGTACTATATTGAATAGATATGGAAAGAGAGGACAACTTTGCCTTTTTCTGATTTTAATGGATTTTTTTTTATGGAATTGTTTTGAGTTTGTTTCCATTTCAGTTAATGTTGGCTTGTTGTAAACTGCCTTATGTTGAGGTCCATCCTTTTTATCCTTAATCTCTCCAGGACTTTTATCATGAATGGAGTATTGGGTTTTGTTACAGGCCATTTCTGCACTTGTGTGATGTGATTATACGGTTTTGACTTTCAGTTTGTTTATATAGTAGATTACATTTACTGATTTTCATATATGGACCCAGCCCTGTATCCCTGGGATGAAGCATACTTGATCATGGTGGGTAATCTTTTTGATGTGTTCTTGGATTCAGTTTACAAGTTTTTATTGAGTATTTTTGCATATATGGTTCATAAAGGAAATTGATCTGCAGTATTCTTTGTTGGGTCTTTATGTGATTTTGTTATCAGGGTAACTGTAGCCTTGTGAAATGAATTGGGCAATGTTCCTTCTGTTTCTATTTTGTGAAATAATTTGAGCGGTATTGGCATTAGCTCTTAGAAAGTCTGATGGAATTGTGCACTAAAGCCATCTGGCCCTGGGTGGGTCTTTTTGGTTTTAGTTTTTGTTTTTTAGCTTGGGAGACCTGTTTTGTTTTGTTTTGTTTTGCTTTGTTTTGTTTTGTTTTGTAACAGGGTTTCTCTGTATAACATCCCAGGCTGTCCTTGAGGTGGAAGAGGCCTACGTCTGCCTTGCAAGTGCTGGGATTACAGGCCACCGTAATCAACAGTTGGGAAACTTAGTGACTTTTCTGTTTCACTAGGAGTTTGTTTAAATTGATTTTCTGATCTTGATTTAACTTTTTAAAATGGTACATATCAACCAAATTATTCATTTCTGTTAGGTTTTTCCAGTTTGGTGGAGTACAGGTTTTTAAAGTACATCCTTCTGAGTCTCTGGATTTCTGTGTCTGTTGTTATGTCCCTCTTTTCATTTCTGATTTTGTTAATTTGGATATTCTCTTTCTGCTTTTTAGTTCATTTGGGTAAGAGTGTTTCAATCTTACTCATTTTTTGTTGTTGTTGTTGTTAAAAAACTATTTCATTGATTCTTTGTTATCATTGATTCTATTTTATTGATTTCAGCCCTCAGTTTGATTATTTATTGCCATCTCCTAAATTTTTGGGGGTGTGATTTCTTTCTCTCTCTTTTTTTTTTTTTTTCCTCTCTAGAACTTTCAGGTATGCTGTTAAGTTGCTATTTGAGATCTTTCCAATTTTTTTATGTAGACACTCAGTGCTATGTTCTTGCCTCTTGGAACCACTTTCATTATGAAAGGCTTTCATTTCTTAATTTCTGTCTTGACCCATTTTTAATTCAATAGTGAGTTCAGTTTTCATGAGTTTATAAACTTTGTTGTTTCTGTTGTTGATATCTAGCTTTTACCCGTGGTGGTCAGATAGGATGCAAGGTATTATTTCAAATTTTTGTTTAGTGTTGGAGTATGTGATTAGTTTTGGAGAAGGTTCCATGAGGTGCTGAGAAGAATGTGTTTGTGTTTAAGTGAAATGTTCTATAAATATCTGTTAAGTCTATTAAGATCCATTTGGTTTATGATGTCTGTGAGCTCCAGCATTTCTCTGTTTAGCTTTTGTCTGGATGATGTTTATTGCTGAGAGTGGAGTATTGATGTCTCCCACTATCACTGTGAGGATCAGTATTGTGATTGAAGCTGTACTAGTGCTTCTTTTATGAACTTGAATGCCCCTGTGTTTGGTACATAGATGTTAAGAACTACAGTGTCCTCTTGGTGGATTTTTCTTTTGAATATGTAGAGTCCTTCCCTATCCTCATAAGTTTTGGGTTGAAATGTCAGATATTAAAAATGGCTACACCAGCTTGCTTCTTAGGCCCATTTGCTTCGAATGTCTCCTTCCATTCTTTTATCCTGAGGTTGATGTCTATTCTTGATGTTAAGGTGCATCTCTTGGATGCAGCAGAAGAATGAATCCTGTTTTCCCATCCATTCTGTTAGGGAATTGAGACCACTGATTTTGAGAGATACCAAGCAGTGTTTGTTTTTTCCTGATATTTTGTTGGGGGAGGGTGCTTCCATTCTGTTGATTTGCTGGTCTGGGGTTATTTATTCGCTGTGTTTCCTTTGGTGTGGTTAAGCTCTTCAGGCTGGAGTTTTATTCAAGAGCCTCCTGTAGGGCTGGAATTTTTTATAGTTATTGCTTACATTTGCTTTTATTATGGAATATCTTATTTTTTTCCCATCTATTGTGATTGAAAGTTTGTTGTCTATAGTAGTCTGTGGTCTCTTAAGAGTCTATTGCACATCTGTCCAGGCCATTCTGGCTTTTAAAGTCCTCATTGAGAAGTCATGTAAATTCTGATAGGTTCATCTTTGTATGTTACTTGGTCTTTTTCTATTGCTGCTTTTAATATTCTTTGGCGTATATGTTTATTGTTTTGATTATTATGTACTGAGGGGACTTCCTTTTCTGGTCTAGCCTATGTGGTTTTCTGTTTGCTTCTTCTACTTTGATAGGCATCTCCTTTTTTATGTTAGGGAAACTTTCTTATGTGCTTTTGTTGAAAATATTTTTTGTGCCTTTGACCTGGGTTTCTTCTCCTTCCTCTATTCCTATTATTCTTAGATTTGGTGTTTTTGCAGTGTCCCAGATTTCCTGGATGTTTTGTACCAGTAGTTTTTAAATTTAACATTTTCTTTGACCCGTGTATCCACTTTCTCCTGTCGTGTCTTCAGTGCCTGAGATTCTTTCTTCCATGTTTTATATTGTGTTGGCGAGGCTTGCCTCTGGTTCCTGTTCAAGTCTTAAATTTTTTACTTCCAGAATTCCACAATTTGGGTTTTCTTTATTTGATTCTGTTTCCACTTTCAGGTCTTGAACTGTTTTATTAATTTCTTCCATTGTTTGTTCTCTTAAAGATTTCTTTAAGGGATTTATTCATTTCCCCTCTAAGGACTGCTATCATATTCATAAAGGCTGCTTAAGGTCCTTTTCTTGTACTTCAGCTATGTTGGACTATTCAGGGATTGCTGTGGTAGCATTGTTGAGCTCCATTGGAGACATACTGTTTTGACAGTTACTGTGTGTTTATGCTGGCATCTAACCGTCTAGGTTTGAGAATATTGTAATTCTAGGGGCTGTTATCTGGTCTTGTATTTTGGGGGTGGGTGTTTTGGTCCTTGGTTTCTGTTTCCACTCTGGTTCTTGGGAGACTATAGTGGCTGTATCTGTCTGGTAGGGAATTAGGGTCCTGATAGGTGAGGCCACTGGGGTTTCCATGTAAAATGAGTTTCTGGGTATTAGGAGCTGACAATTAAGAACAAAAAAGGGCTGGGAGGATATCAGGGGTCCACCAGTGTCTGCTTAGTCACCTGGGAATGGGGCAGAGTGAGGAGAGGCCACAACAGTAGGTCTACTAAAGACCTAGGGATGAGACTCAGGAGATGAGACTTAGAGGAATGGAGGAAGAGGTGAAGATCTGCAGTTAATATTAATCTACTTGTTTTTCTGGCCAGAGTCGGTACTAGGAACCGGCCTGGATTCAATAGTAATACAGCTGCTTGCCTTTGTCTCCCAAATGCTGGGTATAACACCTCCCCAGCTGACCTTTATTATTTAAATTAAAATTCTGTAAGTCCAGGTTTTCCCTTGTTTAGTCTCTTGTTAGTCAAACATTTTCACTCAGTCCTCCGCCAGAACAGTTTCTATGTTTAGGAAAGTTTGTATTAGCTTCCTGGATGCCACAGCTTCTATTTTTAAATGTACAGAGGGAATGAAAGAGCCACTCAATTACTACTGCAGCATAATTTATAGACTATCGATAACTTAGTGGTTTAAAACAGCATCCCTTAGTTCCCACCCAGATCTGTAAAATGGAAACCTGCTCCTGTGCTTGGGATCTCAAAAGACTCAAGTTGAATGGTCATCTGATGGCACTCCCACCTGAAGTTTATTCAAGATTGGCATTTGGTTTCCTGTAGTTGTACAATCCATGGGACAATTTTTTTTCTCTCATATTCCATTCTAATGTTCTACTTTTATGTCTAATGTTTGCCATGGTTTTGTGGGGTTTGGGGTTTTTTTGTTGTTGTTGTTTTTCTTCACTTTGTTTTACTTTCGTTTGGGGGTTTGTTTTACTCTTAGTTTCCTTGAGATGTCTTATGTAGCTCAGGTTGGCCTTGAACTAGCAGTACTCTTTGCTTAGGTCTTCTAAGACAGAGGCAGGTGGATTACTTTGAGTTCCAGGCCAGCCAGGTTTACATAGTGAGTTCCAGGCCTGCCAAGGCCTATCTCAAAAAAAGAAGAAAAAAAAATTAGTTAAGTTTTTTGGAATCACAGCAAGATTTGTTCTGCCCAGTTCACGAACCCCAAAAGACCAGGAATAACTAGACTCCGCTGTAAATACATGAGGTTCTTTTTATTGTAAATTACAAGCTGCAGCTTGGGCCCACACCCACCAACGCCGAAGTGGTGGGAGCTGAGTGCGGGTGCCCAGGTTAGTTGGGTCATTTAAAGATTCTGGTCCCTCCCAGCACGCCCAAGGCAGGGGCGATTCCTGCCTGGCAAGCATCTGTTGGTCAAAATGCTACATTTTTAATTGATTGGCTATAGGAAGGTTCCCAGACCTTAATGACCTGGTGTCCCTCCCTAGGGGGATGGGCCAGTTTCCTAGCAACTGTTATCTCTAGTGGGTGGGAAAAGAATGCAGTAAGAATTCCCTCAGGGCATTACTAGACTCCTCCGCCCACATAGTTCAGGCCTTAATTAATAATAGCTGCTAATTTTTAATCTTTTTTGGTCTCTCAGATTGAGAAGAAAATGTAGGCATATGCCATGTATTTCCTATCCCACACATACATGGCCTCCTCCACTATCAACATCCCACGCACCAGCATGCCTGTTACAGCTGATTAACCTAAACTCAGACTGACATAGCTTCATCCAAGCCCATAGTGTAACTGCATATGCACTCAGTGTTGTTCATTCTATGAGTGTGGAAAATGCTCCATCTCCTATTGTAGCATCACAGGATACTTTTTGTTTTTTGAGACAGGGTTTCTCTGTGTGTAGCCTTGATGTCCTGGACTGGCTCTGTAGACTAGGCTGGCCTCGAACTCTCAGAGGCCTCTGCCTCCCAAGTGCTGGGATTAAAGGCATAGGCCACATACCTTGTTTACACAAGATACTTTTAACTACCCTAAAAATCTTAATTCTTCACCTGTTTACAATCACCTCATTTTTTGTTTGTTTTTATATTTTGCCTTTTTCAGAATGCCACATAATTAGAATCATTTGTAAGTGGCCTTTGGGGGGTATAATATAAATTTGTCTCTTGTCCTCTCAGTTCTAAATAGTGCTTTGTTGTTTGGTTGAACCACAGTTCATTTGTTCACCAACTGCAGGCTGCCTGGGTTGCTCTCAAGTTTGGGCAATTGAGAATCAAGCTTCTATAGACATCCATGTTTCTATTTTATGTGGAGAAATGTTCTCAGCTCCAGTGGGTAAATGCCAAAAAGCATGAAGGACTGTCTGATGAGGTGTATTTACTTTAAGAGAAATCACTTTACTGTCTTCAAGTGACTGTCCCATTCTGCATCCCCTCTGCATATACTGGTACCTCTGTGGGAGGAGGTGGGCCACACCTTATATTCATCTAGGACCCTCCCTATTGAGCTAAAGTCCTACCATGCAGCAGCCACAAGGCAGGGTGGGACAACAGAATAACTTTCTGAATTAAAACCTTATATCCTTATCTAGTGACTTTACTGTTATGTTAGACATGGACTCCTCCCTCTAAGCTCAGAAACCTCTCCCCTCTAAAGCCTGTAAAGGCATTTCCTTTCATCTTGGGTGTCTGGTCGGCGGTGCTGAAGGACTGCTCACTTAAAATTGTCTACTGCGCCTGAAAAGAGCTGTCGTTCTACATCCTTGGAGTCTCAAGTATGGTCAGTCATCTTATTAGTGTTTCTATTTAATACGTACTTCTCTGATGACATGTGGAACATCTTCATCTGTGTTCATTTACTGTCAGCTTTTCTTTCCTGGTGAGGTGTCTTTTAGCTTTAACCCAGTTTATATTATTTTCTTGTTGGTTTTTGGAGTTCTTTGTGCATTTTGGGTAACAGTACCTGGTCAGGATAGGTCTTAGTAAGTGCTTTTTCCTGCTGTGTGGACTCATTCTTCTAACAGTGACTTCTGCAGAACAAAAGAGTCAAAGGTTTTTTGTTTTTTGACGGTGGTTTTAAGAGCTGAGGCTGGCCTTGAACCCCTGATCTTTCTGCCTCTATTGCACAAATACTGGAATTCAGGCATGTACCACACCCAGATTGATGTTTATTTTAAAAAAGTTCCACTTACAGTTCTTTCTGCTGGGGTATCTTATCTAAAATACCCTAGGTCGTGGAGATTTTCTACTGTGTTATCCAAGAGTTCTGTGAGTTTGGGGTTTTTTTTGGGGGGGGGGGCGGAGAGGTGGGTGCGCATTACATTTGTTTGTGAGTATGTGTAAGGACAATTTGCAAGAATTGGTTCTTTTCTCCCATCGTATGAACCCCAAGATCAAATTCAGGTTTTTGTAGACCAGGCTGGCCTCAAACTCAGTCTGCCTCCCTGAGTGCTGGGATTAAAGGCATACACCACCACGTCTGGCTCACAGTTGATGTTTTTAACTTCCTGAGAATAAGATTTGCGATTCACGCTCATGCTGTTATACCATTACCTGGTATAATTATTTGATAAATACCAGTTTGTTTGCTCTATAATGAATAAAGTCCTCTATAACAGGAGGACTTTCCTTCAATTCATGAATTTGGATGTTGACCAAGAATTATGATTAGTTTTATGGAGATACTTTATGTTAAACCCTAAGTGGCTTTGGAGCTAGGGGGAAAGTAACAATATTGTACCACATGTAGACGACGTTGTTTAAATGCCTATTGCAAGGTCCATAATAGAAGTTTTCATATACATTCTCTTCCTCGTATCTCAGTATTTAGCAGTGAGATAGATTCTGCAGGAGGGAAAGATGTGAAAATGTATAGACTTGTACAAATGGGGTGGGGAGGCTGGGCATGCAAGTAAGTCAGCAGAGACTCTTGACAGAACACGGTGATAGTGTAGCTAAGTGTGGATGACCAAGGCAGTAAAGAAAGCAGTTGAGCTTTTCCCTGCCCAGACCAACTGCTCTGTGAAGTGACTCAAGGGACATGTTTGTAGTTCCTTGGGTTTTAGTCACAAATCTGACTCTTCTTTTTTTTTTAAAGCAAAGTTTTAAAGCTTTATTTATTAGTGCGCAGTGTTCCGCCTGCACACCAGAAGAGGGAAGAGGGCACCAGACACCAGAAGAGGGCACCAGATATCATTCCATGTGGTTGCTGGGTATTGAACTCGAGCAGAGTCCTTTTAAACTCTGAGCCATATCTCCAGCCCCAACAAATCTGACTCGTAAGGCAAACCAGATGCCTGAAGCTTTGAAAGTGTGAATTGTTGGTTTGTGTTAGACTGACTATAAGACCAGAAGGGGCTGTTAGAGGATCATCATAGTTTGAAGCTTCTACAGGAAGAAAGTACAGAGGGTTTTGGTTGGTTGGTTTTCCCAGTTCTTTCATTTTGTTTTTGGGTTGGTTCTCTCAGATTTCCATTGGTGTTTTGTTGAGAAAAACACCTCTAATCCTAGCACTCAAGGAGCAGAGACAGGTGGAGGCAGAGGCAGGCCTAGTCTTCAGAGTTCCAGGACATAGGACACCAAAGGCTGCCCAGAGAAACCCTGTCTCAAAAAAAGAAAGGCATCCAGGTGAGGTGATGCACACCTGTAATCCCAGCACTGCAGAGGCAGGGGCAGGTGGATTTCTGTGAGTTTGAGACCAGCCTGGTCTACAAAGCAATTTAGGATAGCCAAAGCTACACAGAGAATCCCTGTCTCCATAAACCAAAAAAAGAAAAGGAAGTCTGTGATTCTAAATCTCAAGAATGAGAAAATTAGTCTCCTCAGGAGAGGATAAAGATCTTATTTTGTTAGTACTTGATGCTCAAAGAAATATGCAGTATGATATTTTTACATAATAATGAAGGTTTTCACAGATGCTTTATAGCATGTAACTTTTACCTCCAAAGTTATAGCTAATGCTGACCTCTGGGTAATGAGTAACATGGTAATGTTATATTATATATGTATAATATATATAATGTTATATAATGGTAATAAGTAAAATTATCCTCTTGAGTGAGGCTGGTTTGTAGGGTGAAACTCTTCCCTAACTGGAGAATACTGACAATATACTAGTTGGCTCCTAATCAACTTTTGCCCTATTCTGTTTTCTTTGTGGCACTAGCCGAAAAAAAAGAACATGTCTGCCTACCAGGTGTTCTGTAAAGAGTATCGGGTAACCATTGTGGCTGACCATCCAGGTATAGGTAAGAACCTGAGTTTTGGGTTTTGTTTTACTGTTTTTTGGGTTGTTTTGTTTTTTACTTTCTACTCTCTGAAGCAGTACATTTAATTAATTTGATCATTAGGTAGCTTCCCTTTGTAGCATTAGACTACAAAATGAAACCAGCTGCTGTAGTTCATGCCAGTAATCCCAGGGGGGCAGCAACCATGGCCTATGCTACAGCGTATGCCCCTGTCTCAAACAGAATACAGATGTATTTTCTCAGTTCTGCAAATCCTTTAGTTCACCCTAAGTATAAAAGAGGGATGTGTGTGTGTAGACCAGACATTCTTATCAGCTATCTTTTTATCAAGTGCTTTCCACTTCATTTTTATTTATTAGTAGTTTTTTTTTTTTTTTTTCCCTATCATGTAGCTCTGGCCATCCTAGAACTAACTTCCTATGTAGATCAGGCTGTTCTTGGACTCAGAGAGCCACCTGCCTCTTCCTGCCTGGAATCAAAGATGTGCACTACTATGCCTACCTCTACTTTATTTATTGAGTCTTATGTATTATTTTGTTTGTGTACGTATGTGCACACAGGCCATGGAGGTCAGCGGATAACTCTAGGAGTCAGTTTTCTGCCCCATGTATGTCCCAAGGACCAAACTTAAGCTCATCAAGCTTAGTGGTGAGTGCCTTTACTCTCAGAGCCATTTTGTGACCTCATTTTACTTTTTGAGGCAGAGTCTCTCATTTAACCTAGAACTCACCTATTCTACTGGGCTAGATGGCTAGTGAACTCCAAGTTTCCCTGTGTTTCTACAGTGCTGAGATTCTAGATATGCACGGCCATACCTGGCTTTTACATTTGTGTAAGATTTCACATTTACAGTTTTGGGGAATCAGAATTCAGGTCCTCTGGGTTATATGGCAACCACTGTACCCAAGCCATCTTCCCATTATGTGTTTCTTAACTAATGAAAGAGGAAAGTATAAATGAAATAGATATAAGAGCCAGGCCCTTGCCTGTAACCCCATCAGTGCACATAAATATGCAAAGTATCCATTTTATTTTCAAGGCTTTTCCTTGAGTTCCCTCGTAGTGTTGGTGCTTTTCACTGAGTGAGATGAGTAGACACTGCCCTGACCCTACACTGGTCAATTTATGTGTCTGGCTCCTTGAGCTTATGTATAAAATGGCTGTCCACTCAACAGAGGTGCTGTGAAAAATTAGACATTGCCAAGCATGACGGTGCACGCCTTTAATCCCAGCACTTGGGAGGCGGATCTCTGAGATAGAGGACAGCCAGGGCTACACAGAGAAACCCTGACTTGGGGAAAAAAAGGAAGAAATCTGTTCCACCAAACCCTTTTCTAGGTTGTTTCCCCAGACTTCTGTTTTCTTACATTTCTGTTTTTTTGTTTGTTTGTTTTTCTTTAACTCTTATATCAGATTTTGGAGAACTTAGTAAAAAATTGGCTGAAGTATGGAAGCAGTTGCCAGAAAAAGACAAACTGGTAAGTGTATTTTCTTATGTAGCTTTTATTGTTGTTTTGTTTTGTTTTGTTTTGTTTTGTTTTGTGTTTGCCTGCCAGACACACACTGAGAACAATGAGAAAGTAGAGGTGGTTAGCAGAGGACATGGCCACTGTTGTCAGGCTGCTCTTGCTGTAAGGAGACTGTCTGACTCTACTGTCTATCCACTGTCCCCCAAACCAGATTTAAGTAGACAAAAAGAGTCCAGTTAATTAAGATATTTCTAAAGTCACAGCACCCTACTGCAAATGCCAGTCAGTCATGGTCTGGTGTTTGAGGACTACCACCTTCTAGATAAAAGCATGGGATTCCCTTAGCCAGACTCTGGGTCCCTAGCCTCATCAACTATTAGCAATGTACCCTCCTCCGAAGAACTAAAACGACTTCTGGGAATGGGTGGCTCGTGCTTTTAATTCCAGTGCTTAGCAGACAGACATGAAGGTTAAGGATTCAAGACCAACTTGGGTTATGTCACAAGTCTGTCTCAAAAAACAAAAAATACAAGAGCCAGTGATAGTCAGTGAAGACAATAATAGTCACTACTGAATCATATGTAGTTACGTCCTAGTCATTTCAAATGAAGAATAAGACTTGCCATTCTTAAAAGAATGGCCTTTTTAGATGAAACAACTCTTTTCCACCCAAAGTGTTCTTGACAGCTTGCTGTTTTCCATTGACAAGAAGGTCAGAGGAAGTGGTTAGGCACAGGACATTATACTGAGCCAGGTGTTCTGCTCTGTGACCTACGTTTAACCTTGGTGTATTGAAATACAGTCCTGAGTCTAGACCCTTAGCACTGAGGAGTGGATGTTTGTAGTTAACATATCAGCTATCAGCCTTAAAGCCACTTGACTTACTATTTGTCCTCTCTCCACCTCTCCCTAGCTCCTTGCTTCCTTTCTACTTATCCTTTTTTAATTCTGTGTGGCTGCTCTGTTACAGATCTGGAAGCAGAAGGCTCAGTATCTGCAGCACAAACAGAACAAAGCTGAAGCCACAACTGTGAAAAGAAAAGCCTCCAGTGCAGAAGGTTCGGTCAGAGTCAGAGGTAGCAGCCTCTTCTCACTCCTGCTGTCAACACATTTCCTCCAAAGCCCTGTGGATTCTGCTTCCTTGCTAGGAAGTTGGGAGAGCAAATAGCTTATAATAGAAGTAGGCCTTGATCCCTAAGTATTACTGAATATTACAGGTTACATAAAAGTAGTTCAAATTTAGAAAATGCAAGAAATCACATACTTTACTGTAAAGATCCAGAAAGTAAATCAAGGATGGAGCCTTCTGTCTACATGTAATCTAGCAAGCAAGAGAGTAGCAAGTTCAAGCTACCTGAGCTACATGGCAAACTGTACACTGAGACCCTGTCTTTAAAAAGTAAAAAGGAAGCTGGGCAAGGTGACCATGATCTCTCTGAGTTCGAGGCCAGCCTGGTCTACAGAGTGAGTCTAGGACAGTCAACACTACACAAGAGACGATGTCCCGATAGATAGATTAGATAGATAGAGAGATAGGCAGATATAAAAATAAAGAAATAAAAAGCATCCAGGACAGTCAAGCCTACACAGAGAGATGCTGTCTCAATCAATCAATAAGTAAATAAATAGAAATACAAATAAAAAGAATCCAGAACATGAATGTTAAAGCCTTTGTGTTCTAGGTGCTTTCTCAGTCACATATGCATTTGCTTGTTTTTCTTAAACCCTTTAATTATGTACAACTAGGGTCTGGAGAGATGGCTCATCAGTTAAGAGCACTAGCTGTTCTTGCAAAGGACTAGGGTTCAAATCCCAGCCTGTACCTTGCTCAAAGCAGGCTAGAACTCCAGTTCCTGGGAATCCAATGCCCTCTTCTGGCCTCTGTGGGCACTACACACATGTGGGTACAGAGACATGTTAGGCAAACATCTTTTATATATATAATGAAATTATTATTTTTGTTTTGTTTTTTGAGACAGAGTTTCTTTGTGTAGCCCTGGCTGTTCTGGACTCACTTTGTAAACCAGGCTGCCTAGTCTACAGGGATTCACCTGCCTCTGCCTCCCCAAGGGCTGGGAAGTAAAACTACTAATATCTCATGGTTCACACAAAAAGAAGTCAGGCTAATTTTAGGTCACAAAGATAGGCTAGCTAATGCCTGGTATATAGTTTTCAAGAGGGAAAATTATTGGTTTTGTGACACTGAAGGCCACAGGCAAATTTTCATCCTTCTATTCTTAGCTTCTTCTGTGGGAATACTGTCACCCCAAAAGAAGTCCCCACCCACCACAATGCTTTTGCCAGCCTCACCAGCCAAAGCCCCTGAGACAGAGCCCATTGATGTTGCTGCTCATCTCCAGTTGTTGGGAGAGTCTCTCAGCCTCATTGGACACCGCCTGCAGGAGACAGAGGTGAGCACAGCACTGATTAGCAGGATTCCTGTTTCTTACACTATTTAGATCCATTTGTTCATTTACTGAGCAACTACTTTATGCAAAATAATGCCAGGTACCCATGGTGTGGTGAGAACATGTCTAGAAATTTAGAGTCTGCCTGTTGGCTCTAGCGCTTATACCGGTATACCATTCTATAGAAACAGTGGTGCTAAAACAATTGAAGAAACCCTGTAACTGGATTTTAGTCTATAAAAGTTCAGTGGAGGACCTGGAGAGATATCTCTGCAGTTAAGAACACTGACTCCTCTTCACAAAGACCAGGATTCAAATATTAGTTCCCACAAGGAAGCTCACTACCGCCTACAACACTAGTTCTAGGAAATCTCATGCCTTCTTGTAGCCTCTTTAAGCTATGCATTCGGTGCACAGACATACATGCTGGCAAAGCATGCATACATATAATCATTTGTTTTTGTTTTTCAAGACCGGTTTTTCTCTGTGTACCACTGGCTGTCCTGGAACTCTGTCTGTAGATCAGGCTGGCCTCAAACTCACAGATCTATCTGCCTCTGCCTCCTGAGGACTGGATTTAAAGGCATGTGCCACCACTACCTGGCTCATATAAAATAATTTTTAAAAATTTAAGTGGAAGCCAGACATGGCAGCTCAGACCAGTAATTCCAGATCTTGAGAGGCTTAAGCAGAATTGCTGCAAGTTCAAGATTAGCTAGGGCTATAAACTAAAATCCTGTCTCCAAAAATGAAAAAAATAAAAAAAATAAAAAAAGCCCAGACTGGAAAGATGGCTCAGTGGTTAGGAGCACTAGCTACTCTTACAGAGGACCTGGGTTCAATTCCCAGCACCCACATGGCAGCTCACAACTGATTGTAACTCCAAAGGATCTTCTGGCACCCTCACAGGCAAAACACCAATGCACATAAAAAAATAAATAACTCTTTAAAAAGAAAAAAAAATCCCAAATAAATTAAAATACCATGAAAAGACACTTGGATACTCCTGGTAGCTTCTGAGAACCTTGATTGTTAGTGCTGTTTCTAAAGTTTTGATGGTTGATAGATCGCTGCTAGCATCTAACAAGCTGCGTGCAGCATGGAATGCCGAGTAAAGTTCACTCACAGTCCACCAGGACAGAGACTTTATTATGCTGCTCCAACAACTTGTATGCAGTTTAGAACTGTGAGTTGAGCCTGAGTGGAGGGCACACCCCTCACAGTGGACATTGAGAGGCTAAGGCAGGGGCATCACACCTTTGAAGGCAGCCTGCAGCATACAAAAATAAACTATAACAAACCCCTTCCCACCCACCCCCAAAAAAACCTGAGTAACTACAACCGTGGAAGGAAAACTGCAGATAAGTGTGGCTACCACAAGCAGAAAGGGAAGGGTTTACAGATTCTCTTACCCATTTTTCTTTTTTGCAACAGCCTTAATAAAATGTTTCACTTGCCAAAAATTCACCCTTTACAACAGTGCAGGATTTAGTGGCTTTTAATACTCTTCAGAGTTTTGGACCCATAACTGTCTCTAAAACAATTACTTCAAAAAGCAACTCCAAGCACATTAGCAGTCATTTCTCATTTTGTGTGTATGTGTGAGATAAAGACAGAGACAGAGAGAGAGTACAGAAGTATGCAGTGTCCATAGAGGCCAAAACAGGACATCCATTCTCCTGAAGCTAGACTTATAGATGGTTGTAAGCTACCATGTGGGTGCTGGGACTCAAACCCAAGTCTTCTAGAACAGCCTGTGCTCCTAACTCCTGTACCATCTTTCCAGCCCCATGACTTTTATCCAATGCACAGCCTAGTGGATATGTAACTATTAAAACAGTTGAAGTTCACTTACATGTCACCTGAAATTGCATACCACACTTTCAGGAACATTAATTTACATAACTCACTAATGTAGACATTATTCTACCTGAACCTCATTATCACAGATTTATACAACTATTAGTACCAAAAATAGAGCCCAACTGACCTTCCCCTCCCCATGCTGCTCTCCTGCACTGCTGTTAGCAGTTACAAGACTGTCAAAGAACAGTGTCACTTAGCATTGGTGGTGTGCATAGGACTGTCGTTCTACTACTAGGAGCCTAGTCAATCAGGAAGATGGCTATTAGTTTCAAAAAATGAGTTCTAGGCTAGCCTGAGCTAAAACAAAACTTGAGACCTTATCTCAAAGGGAGAGAAAGAGAAAGCAGTGTGCCCAGTTAGGAAGCCAAAGGGCTAGTGAAAGGGAATGGAGTAAGTAGCTGGAGAGACACATTGCATACAGAAGACAGCACTGTTCTCACCCTTGGGGTCTTTTTTGCAGAGAAAGATGGAAAGACGTCTACTGAGACTTTAGGCCTGCAGCCCTGCTTCAGAAACAGATCTGGAAGTCTTCCTACTCAACTGTTGAGGCAGGGGTGTATACAGCAGGGGTAGGAAGAGAGAGCAAGCATCTGAGCAGATGAGCCAGATGTCTTGGTAGACACTGAAGTATTTGTAGTTTCCTGTCCTGGAACTGCAGAGTTTTGTTTTTTGTTTTTTGTTGTTGTTGTTGAGTAGGGTAGGTATGATTATAGAGTTCCTACTTCTGAGAAAGTCTAGTTTAGATTTTGAGTGAAAGAGACCAGCACTGGGGAGAAAGTACAGCATCAATGAAGTGTACAGGTGACAGAGACTCAGCAAATGGATCTTGAGAGCTTGCTTACCAACTGGAAAAAAGCTGAGCAGAAAGAGCAGCTGAGAGTGTGGGTTGCTGTCTGCTTTTCTTGCAGGGCATGGTAGCAGTGTCTGGCAGCTTGTCAGTGCTCCTGGACTCCATTATCTGTGCTCTTGGCCCTTTGGCATGCCTGACCACACAACTACCTGAACTGAATGGCTGTCCCAAACAGGTCCTGGTGAGTTTTTATTGTTGTTGTTTTCCTTAACTTTTTAGGGCTGGAGTCTTTGAGAAAGCCCAACCTGCCAAGCACTATTTAACTCATGAGTCATATGGCATTCCCATTACATATTGTCCCACAGAGCAGGACACTGTATTAGAGAGAAGCAGTCTAGCCTAGCCCTTGAGGACCTGCATCTCACAGACAGTACAGAACTTCTTCCTGCTACTGGGACTAATGTGAGACACAAGCAGAGACGCTCCTGGCGCAGCTGACAGCAGTGTGCCGGTGTGTCTTATCCACTTCTTTCCCATCTGTCCCCTGACAGGGGACTATAGTAAAGTGTACCACATTTGAGCCCTTTCTCCTTGTTTGCAGTCAAACACGCTAGACAACATTGCGTACATCATGCCTGGACTGTGACCTTCAAGAAAGAAGCCTGGGACAGAAGCCTGTCTACCCCTTCGCTAGAGTGTGTGTGTATATATATATGACTGTTCCAGATCCACCACTGACCTCTGGGTATAGGTTTTAAATTTTTATATCTATATATACATATATAATGTACAGTATATACATAGGATTATAACTACTTTGCTTTTAATAATTTTATGAAATGGCAAAGGTTTAGCTAAAAGGAAACTTTGGCATGAATGTGGGCTTGGGATTATTTTTTTGTGTGAAAAAATCTGCCTTAAAAATCAGTGTAATTTGGGGACTAGGGGCTTACTCTGGGTGCCATGTTTATCTCCATATAGATAGCTAAAAATGTGATTTCCCCTCCCCCCAAGGCTGGTTGTACCTCCAGACCCATCACTGACCATTTGCCTTACCTGTCTTACAATCGGAAATGTAGTAAAGACTGTGGGAGGAGGCCAGCTGACTACAATGTTTTCAACCTGGGGGGAGGTGGAGGTAGCTTAGGTGAACTGAGGGGGAGACTCATTCCAATTCCTACTAAACACGTTTCCAGTTTTATTGGTACCTTAGAGTCATGGGTGCCATCTATTGCCTCAGTTATGTGATTCTTGGCAGCAGAGAAATACCTTGTAGATACCAAAGCTGTTGGTGCCACTTGCATTAGCTGGCCAAGAAGGCTTGGTCTACAAAAACCAAAGCTGGTATCTCTCATTGGCAGTGTTGGTTGGCCCCCAAATCCTGAGAGATTCGGCCGCTTAACTGCTAGGTGGTTCTCAGTTCAGCTGTGGTTCCCCTGGTGGACAGACTGTGCTCTGCATTCCACACAGTTGGACCATAAAGATGTGCTCTGTTCCTAGTAGGCTTATCTGTATGTGTGTGTGTGTATATTTTAATTATGTGTATTTAACTCTTTAGAATTTCTTAGATTTTAATTTATCCTGTAAATTCCTGTATATATAATTTAATAACAAGCCTCCACCAGCATTAGCATGTGGAGCATACAGATCTGTCATTTCTTCATGTCTGTCTAAAAGCTCCAAGTCATCCATATGTTAAGGTGTTGTGACTCAGAAAGGAGCTTCATGGCCCTCAATAATGTTACAAAAGTGAAATACAAAGGAATGTCACCATTCCCAACTACCCTTGTTCCCAAAGAACCAGACCCCATTAGAGAGAAGATAGTTGAGCACTCCAGGGTTGTTTGGAAAACTTGGTGTGAGATTCCCTTCCCTGCCAAAACCAAGCTGAGGTAACCATGCTTTCTTCCTCTGGCATAGATGGAACAGGGCAGCATCATAGCAAACCTTTGGGGACCATGTAGCCCGCTGGCATCCTATTTAATTCCTTCCCGTAGTCTCACTGTGCTGTCACGGCTGAGCTTCTCACGGGTGTTCTGGAAGTGAAATCCCTTTCGCAGCTCAGAGCAGTTCTGAGATTTAATCTGGGAAATGGAGAAAGAAACAGGAATATGTGGGAACTGAAATCAAGAAGAGCAGAAATTTAAATTTGAGCTAACATGTCAGAACCTCATTTGAACCTGTGGAAGTTTCCTGTGAGAAACAAGGTATCAGGGAGAGACTTGAAAGACATGTGTAATACAGGAAGCAGCCAGTCCTCCATTGACATTGCTACAGACAGTAGTGAACTCCTGATGAGAATCGGCTTTTTCGTGTTTGTTTTCCTTTGAAGCCTAGCCCTGTTGTATTTGTATTAAAGATTTGTACACATTTGTATAATAATCTGTACCTTGTGGTATTTGGTACTATTAGAGGAAAAACTTTGGATTCAGGCCTTCTTGCTGTTTTTATATCATTGTTTTATTTTGTTTTTTAAATAAATCCTAGTGGTTTGATTCAAAGCTATTACAGTTGTATAAAGAAACAGAATTTTGTACTTATTAAAGATCTCTCATTTTTAATATTTGTAGTCCAGTCTTAGCTGTCTATTCACCCTAATCTTTCCTCTAAAAGGGAGTGGGGGCCGGAGAGATGGTTCACTGATTCAGAATGCAAAAAACCCAAGTTAGATCCCAGCACTCATTCAACTGAATTTAACTCTAGTTCCAGAGTATCAGTCACCCTCCATAACCTCCTTGGGCATCAGCACAGAAGTGCATGTACCCACAGAGGTACACACACACACAC
>NW_026590809.1:7037421-7105355 GCF_907164565.1 Psammomys obesus | reverse complement strand
ACACACACACACACACACACATCAGCACAGAAGTGCATGTACCCACACAGAGGCACACATACACACACAATTAAAATTTAAATGTCATAAAACCAAAACCTAAAGAAAGGTCAAGTTTCCATGTTCCTGCCTATGCTGGGCCATGCAGCCCTTAGGTCTCAGATTGAACACACTTTATATGTAAAAGCTCTCATCGTTTGCATAGTGTAAAACTAGAGAATCTCCTAGTTGTGCCTCTAATGCTTGGCAAATGAAACCATGTACATTATGGTATTGCCCAAATCAAGAAGTACCCATCAATCTTTGTCGGTGAACATTGAATATATAGAAATTTGACCTTTCATTGTTAAAAAAAAATTAATGGAAGTACAAAATGTTAAAAATTGTAAGTAACAAAAGAAGACATATTAAAGGCTGGGTGTTATGGTGTACAACTGTAACTCCAACACCCAAGAGATCTGAGACCAGCCTCAGGTGATTGTGCCAAAAAAAGAAAAAGAAGGGCTGCAGAGCACTGACTTAGTATGACAAGGTCCTAGGTGTGAACCCCAGCATTGCCAAAAATGGAGAAGAGTGAGGAATGAGATGGCTCACAGGTACTTGTTTACTATCAGAGATGAAGCATGGTGAGATTCCCGGAAGTTATGGTCTGGCCTCTGTATGCACCATGACATACACAGAGTAAAAGAGAAATGTAATTAAAATTTAAAACATAATGTCTTATAAAGATATAGAAAGGAAGAAGCCATCCTCATGCACAGAATGCCTATTAAGTGATTTGCATGTCATTTCAATTGAAAGCATTATGGATAATTGTCCCCCTTTAAAGATGAGGGGAAGAGATGCAGAAAAAAGCTCTTTTCCCATCTGCCAAGTAAGAACAAACGTGATGTAAGGTGGTTTGCCAGGTAAAGGCGCTTACCACTCCTGGGCGGAGTTCATTCTCTGTCTCAGGCAAGCACAAACCCAGGCCCTTGCCTCCTCTGGGCTACGAGCAGGGTGGCTCTTGGAGCAGGGAGACACCAAGTAGAAATTTCGAGTCCAACAGAGGCAAGGAGGCTGTCACCCTCAGGGCTAGGTTCCCAGGACTAAGGGCGACCACACTAATACCATCCTAGGCTTGCGTAAGCCGACCCAAGTCTTTCCCGGGCAGAGACCCAGTTTCCGGACGGGCAGACTTGAGCTCCACAGCGGCGCGCTCAAGCTTTTCGGGGCGTGGCTTAGGAGCCGGGGCTCCCGGACCCCGCCCTGGTGTCGCGTCAGCCCCCGCCGAGGGCAGGCCCGTCGAGGGCGGGGCCTCGTGGCCGCTCTCCAGAGCCCCCGCCCTGCCCGCACCTCCCCGCGGGCCGGCCAGCGGGTCACGTGACGGGTCGGCGGCGCCGGCGGTTGCTGTCACCTGATTCTGGTGGCTGGTGGCAGCGGTAGCCGCGGCAATGGACTTTCTCCTGGGAAACCCGTTCAGCTCTCCGGTGGGACAGCGCATCGGTGAGTCCGGGGAGCCGCGCGCAGCTCCGCCCCTGGGAGCCGCTCAGGTCTAGGCCCTGAGACCTGTCGGAGTCCGCAGGCAGGGATGGAAGGAGGGAGGCTTGGCGGCGAGGCTGGCGCGGCGCGCTTGGCTCCGCCCCTCCTGGGATCCTCATCTGATTGACAAGAGCACGAGCCAATCGGAAGTCTCATGTGGGGATTGATGCTTGAGGAAACCAATAGCCAGGGGGAGAAGGTGGGGCCAGTTGGATGTGGCTCAGCCAATGGTGCATTCTGGGGTCCCGAGTAGAGGGAGAAAGTTTGGGTTAAAGGGACTGCTGTGGTGAGCGGGGCGTTGGGCCGCGCCACCGCCGGCCTCGCGCAGGCTGAGGGCCCCTTCCGTGCTAGCCGCGCTCGGGTCATTCGCCGCGTCGCCGGCTCTTCACATTCCAGGACGCTGGGCTGCCTGGGCTCGGCTGCGCCTCTGTCCCCGCAGTCGGAAGACTGGGTTTATGTGACGTCGCCCTCTTGATGTTTCTGGACCGTAGTTAAGGGACCGTGGCCCGGCCTTCCTGAGCTTGTTGATCATTAAATGCATTAATAAGCGCGAGGCACCGAGGATGGTTAACGCCTGTCATTGTCACCGCGACACCGCCTAGTGGGGCTGGAGAACATGAGAAGGTGCCGGATCCCAGCACCTAATGGGGCGAAGGCCAAGCAGAGACATTTCCCCAGGGATGGTTGGTCTGAGTGTAAACCCCTCTTGCCTGAAGGGTCACGACAGCATTGTGACATTATTTTTGATGGCATTTCGCCTTGCGTCCGGACTGGGGAGGCTGGATCTGGAAGCCAAGGCTTCCCCGGAGTCGTTAGCCCAGCTAGGAGTTGTAACCACCACTGCAGCTGTTAGTGGCTCTTTTGAGGTTCACATCAGTTCTCTGCAAGAAGACCTCTAGCGCCTGAAGCCTCAGTGCTTCACAAAAGCCCCTCTGTAAGTTCTTGTTTTGAGACCTGGAAAAAGAAGGCAGCCCTCATCACAGACTTCCTTTGTAAAAACAGGCAAATTAGCTTGGCCTTCAGAGGCAGCCACAAAATCCTGAGACTTTCTGGATAAGCTCATTGGAGCGCCAGGTGCCCATCAGGTGTTCAAAGCTCAGCATGTCGTCCTCCTGAAAGATTTCCTGTCTTGGGCAAGAAATACTTCTGGACACACAAAGTGCTGTTACATCAGTACCTCAGAGCACTGACTAAATCTCACTGCTGGACCCTCTCTGCCTTGGGGTTCATATCAGAATAGGCTGGACCCTAAATAGTGCTCTTTGCAATTGGCTGGGAGACCATAAGTTTTGAAACCTCCCACCAGAAGCAGTTGCTCATGTCTGTAATCCTAGCACTCCGGGAGACTAAAACCAGAGGATTGCCACAAAGTCCCAGGCTAGCTGGACTTCAAAATGAGTTGAAGGACAACGTGAGCTGCAGAGTAAGGCCCTGTTTCAAAACAGAAACACCAGTTTGCTAAGTCCCATCCCTTTCCTGTGCTGGAGGGGAAAGGATTAAGTTGTACAGACAAAGGTGAGAAATACTGAGACACACCCAAAACCCAGTGAATTGACAGCAAAACTGAAATAAGCCTTCCAGGGCTACTGAAGAGGCAGGTGTGATGGGGCATGCCTATAATCCCAGCACTCAGGAAGCTGAAGGAGGAAGATTTTGAGTTCAAGTCTAGCCTGGACTGCATAGATATATCTTCCTTGAGCAACAACCAAATATCGTGTTCCATACTCTTTCGTGTGTAGAGACAGAGCCCTGGAGATTGAGCATCTGTATGTTTTTGAGACAGGGTCTCTCAGGGTTGACCAGGTTGGCCTGGAACTTGTAGACTCAAGCAGTGCTCCCCTATCAGCTTCCCAGTAGCGAAGACCTGGCACCTGTTCAAATGGGCCTGGCCAGCTGTGATGATTGGTGGCCAGGTTTTAGCGGCTTCTGTTCCTGTATCCCAGGCCCCTCTTTGCTGCAGGAGTAAAATGGTGTTTTCTGAGGTCTGCTGCTAATCAGGGCCCAGTGTCACTAGCCTCACACCACATACACCGTTGTACTTTCTGGTCAAACTGCCTGGAGTGTCCGCTTCTTCAAGGAGCTGGGCTCATTCCATGGAGCACTGGGCACCATCACCTCCTCTCCTGACACCTTTTGTAACTCCTGATCCAAGCTCTGCCCTTTCATTCTCGCATCACTCGGCTTCCTGTAGGCACAAAACAGCTCTCACCTCAGGGGAAATCTGAGATAGTTAATCTCTGAGCTGGATATGAATTGCTGTAACCCAGGAACACAGAATCACATCACCCCAAATAGTGTGTTCCAGTGTGGAAATGGTTTCATGATGTTTTTGTAGCTGCAGAACAAAAGCCATAAATCAAGCAATCAGATTCCAGCAAAGCATGAAAATGTACGCTGTATGTCTCAAGTGCTAGCTGATGGCATTCCTAGCTCTTGGGTTGGCGAACACTAGCTTTCTATTAACTTACTCTAAAAGGCATTACCTGGTAGGAACAGAAATGTTAGGTCAGACAGAGACGAGCAATAAGTGGTTACTAAAGGCTCTAAAGCAAAGTAATTTATCTCAAAGTCTGCACCATTCAACTCCCCACAATCACAAAGATTATCTTCAGTCAGCCTTCATTGATCTTTAACAGAGGTGTGGCTTTTTCTGGGAACTTCAGTTTGTAAACTTGAACTCTCTTGCTTGAGAGTGGTTGTAAGAAAGCCAGTCTGTCACAGAGAGACTGCACACTGAGAGGTGTGGAAAACATCAGCTCCTGTTATCTCACTGTTATGTCCTGGTTCCACTTCCATCACACTGATGTACCACTATCCTGCAAGTCTGTCCTCAGCTAGGCTTGACTTGAGATCAGGAGCTATCCCTTCATTTCCTGGTGCCTCAAGACCCAGCAGGAGGTGAGTGAGAAAAAAAAAGGGCAGCGGGATGAAGGATTTGACTGCTCTTAGGCATAGTGGAGGAGAAAGTTTATTGTCGATAAAAGGGAGAGCATAGCCAGAGGCAGAGACCTCTGCAAGACTCCAGAATGAACATGACTAGACTGAGCTGAACTATGAAAGGAGTGAGGGAGGGGAGAGGGCAGAACCAAACCAAGAGGCCAGGAAGGTAAAGGGTAGGTGAAAAAAGACCAGGTAACCAAGATGGTTAGATTATATAGGGAAGGCAGCTGGAGGGAGGGAAGTCTACAATACTTGGGCTAGAGAAATTTAGGGTAGGGGTTTGGGGTGTCAACCTGGAGGACCCTGTAACAGGTAGGGACTGAGGGGTGCTGAGAGAACCTGGCGACCAGGTCTTCTTTGATATGTTAAATAGGCACCTCAGCTATTTGTCCCAGGTTTGAGACATAACAGGAGGGAGAGAACATCAGCTACTCAGGGTCACACCTAAGCCCCAGTGTTCTTTCCTGTCCCTTAGCACACTACTCAGGTCCAATTTTGAATTTATAGTAGCTGAATCCTGTAAGATTAATCTTTGTTATTAATCTGCCACAGATAAGAGCATGCTAATGAGTTTCTACACACTTCCAAGTCACTCTCTAGGAGAGCTTTACAAGGGCAGTACCCTGTGGCCCAGAGGATCCAGTCACTTATATCAGGTGGTAGCACAGCCTCCTCTTTCAAATGTTACTAGGTGTGTCCCAAGGATAGGTCTTACTCTGACAGACTCCCAATCCATTTCTGACTGTCAACTGATGCTTAAAAGCCAACTTTAAATGCCACCACTGAATATGGGCAGTTCCTGGGGACCAGTCTCTGGGTGTTAGGACACTGGAACTCGGCCTGAGTCCAAGCCTATGAAGATAAAGAGCTGAACCTGGTTTATTAGTATATACTTGTAATCCCAGTACTTAAGAGACTGAGACAAGCCAGTTGCCATGAGTTTGAGGGCAGCTTGGGCTCCAGAGAACACTTGTGTCCTTAAAAGCATTCACGCACATGCACACACACATACAGTTTAGAGCTGTCCTTGAATTCCCAAAGTATACCCAGACGCCCATAGACAGGACACAGATGTAAATGACCAGCATCCAGGGTCCTGAGGTTCCAGGGCAGATAGGCTGGAAACCCACAGAGTAGACCATGTTGTAGATATTGGGCTGGGTCAGGAGAGGTGTTCTCAGTCCATCTGCTATTGACTACAGCAGACTTAGCTCCTATCACCATCTGTGATGAAACAGAGGCGCCCCCACCCCTCCCTTTTCCAAAGGACTGGGGAACAGCAGCTGAAACATGGTGGGAATGGGTACGGGTTAGGGCTACATGGCACAGAGAGGCAGCATAGTGTTACAAGAGGAAGTCAGTGCCCAGGTAGGCAGCCAACCCTGGACCTGTCAGAGACTGGCCAGTTGCCTTGTTCATTATGAGCTCCCCTGCCCACTCTTGGTGAAAGGTAGAGGTCAAAAGAGGGGGAGCCTCAGAGGACTCTTCTATCAGTTGGCAGGGTAGACTAGACCAGGCTCACTCTACAAAGGGCCACACAGTAAATCCCCAAGGCTTTAGAGGCCACATGGTCTCTGTCGACAATATTCAACAAGATCACCACTGCAGAGCAGCCAGAGACACTAGGTAAATGAATGGATGTGGCTGTTAGCCAATAGAACTATGTGGGTCATGAAATTTGATTTCATACCATTTTCATGTGTCATTAAACATTGTGCTTGTGGAAGTGGTGTTGCACTCCTTTAATCCCACTACTCAGGAGGCAATGGCAGAGGCAGGCAGATCTCTGTGAGGTCCAGGCCAGCTTGGTCTACTTAGGAAGATCCTATCTCAAAACAGTGTCTATAGAGGGCTCTTGGACAAATACTAATAAGGCCCAAGGTGACCTTGAGTCAGAATACTAGCTCTGTTACTTGAAGTAAGTTATTAACCTGACTGTCTTCTGGTTCCTCATTTGTAAAATGAGGCTAATAATAGCACCTGTCAGGTGGGGTTGCTGTGTGGCATGTGGCATTTGAAGCACTTGGCCTGGAGCCTGCCAGAGAGGAGGCATCTACAGCTGTTAGCCATGGGGATTCTCATTGGTGATGTCACTGTTCCCAGGGCACACTTAGTGGCAGAGCTAAGGTAACAATGCAGGGCCCTGTCTCCCCATAAAGCTTTTGTGTTGGTCTTTGTGTCACTGAGATGTGAGCAGTCACTAGCTGTGTGGCAGCACATTCACCGGCAGGTCAGGTTTCAGGCAGTGAGGTGGAACCAGTTCTCCTAGGGATTGAAGGATCAGCCTGACCGTGGATGGAGCTAGTGAATAGGTTTTGTTCCTACAGGGAACACGGAGAAATTAAAGTCCTGGATTTCTGCTCTCAGGGGTAGTGTCCCGGCAGCTAAACTAAAACTGTCTGTATGTAACTAGCTTGGGGCTGCCACTCTAAAAGGAGCCTGGGCTTCAGGAGACTAACTCTTAACCCTCTGATGAGGTCCCAGTCTAGGCCAGGGCTCTCATACTGCCATATTCCTCTGCTACCTTCTGACCTTTTGTATCCAGCTTGTGCCTTCTTTGTTATTATTTTCATGGTGTTTTCCTTTAATTGGCTCACTCATACTCATTTAGCCCCGTCCTTCATAATTATGTCCATGATGTCATGGCAGCAAACACCTTACCCACTGAGCCATCTACCAGCCTGGTAAAGGTAAATTTTAAAATAGATTAATAATGAAATGCACTCTGATTGGAGCAGATTGCCATCCATAGTGTGGACAGTCCTTACTCAGCTGAAGACTTTCCTTGGAATACTGACATCCCCAGAGCAAGGGAAACTCTGCTAGCAGACATGCCTGATACTGTTTCTTGCTTGGCTTATGATTTTGGACCTGGCAAACCTCTACAATTATATGAGTACATGCCTTAAAGCCAGTGAGCCCACTGGTATTTGCATGCTCGTTCACTCTCTTTCTCGCGTACTCTCTCAGTCTTCCATTTTTCTTTATTGTGTATGCATGTATTGCATGGTATATGTATACATGTGTGCACAAGTTTGTATGCATTTGTGTGATTGTGTGTGTGGAAGTCATTGTTGAATGTCTTCCTTGATTGCTTTTCACCTTTTTTGAGAGTGGCTCCCTCACTAAGCCTGGAACACAATTCAGCAAGACTAGCTGTCCAGTAGTTCCTGGTATTCTCCTGTCTCTGCATCCCCAGTGCTGTGACTACACCCCAACACCCAGCTTCTTATGTAGATAGTGCTGGGGATTAGAAACCAGGTCTTTATGTCCCCACAGCAGGCACTCAACCAACCAGACCAGCTCCTTGGCCCTTCCTTCCATTTCTCTGAACCCTAGCTTATCCCAGAGCCCTCCACTTCCTGTATCTAGGCTGTCTTCATATCTTGCACAACCACAAGTGGGGGCAGAGAATGTGACCACACTCGATTCTTGCATGGTCTTGCTCCCTCGTGCCTGAACAGTTTAAGAAACCCTCCTTTGTCTAACCAAAAGCTTCTTCAGCAAGGACTTATAGTTAGTTACATCTACTTGAAAAGTGTGGCCTAAGGAAGCAATACCCACTATAAGGTATTTTAACGTTTCTCTTGTGGCCTGTGGTTTAAAAAAAAAAAAAAAAAAAAAAAAAATGACAGGGCAGAGACAGCTAGGGTTTTGAGAAAGGATACTTCAGCAACTGAGGAAATTGAAAAAACTTTCCAAGCTGGATCTGGAAAGAATTGTTCATTTGGAAAGTAGGCTTCAAGACAACTTATTGACTAGAGGGGGAAAAAGTTGGCTGCTCTGTATGATTTTAGAGCATTTTTTATGGAAAGGCGTGAAATTTTGGGCTGGCTTTCTGGCTGCTATTTTTGTAGTGGGTGACATTTGTTTTGGTGCTTATGATTCGGGCACGCAGCATGCTGAACATGTACACTTCCCATCCCCTTCCCTCGGGACCCTAGAAGTCGGTACTTTAGTTACCGTGTTCTTCAGAGGAGGAATGATGAGGCTCAGAGGGGCTAAGGCACTCACTCAGGATGAACAGCTACTGGCTGTTAGTCAAGGCCTACACTGGAGAGTAGCTGTTCACACCACATAGTTCTAGTTTTACCCCGCACTGCTGACCAGCAAGACTAAAAGGGACTCCACTGGCCTTCTCCTTGAATCACAGGGTAGTCCATCTAGAATGAATGTGTGTCTAGTGACTCCTAATTTCTGCCTCATACCAATTTCCTGTTCAGGACAGGGCACTCTGCTGAGGGCACCAGCAGCCTGGATCTCTTTATCCAGGAGAACATAGCCTACAGGCACCACCCCAAGGACTCCCACTTTTGTCTAAGTAGCTAGAAGTGAGTGGAGAGGGACTAGGAAGGTGAAGCACCTTAAAGCAGGGTAACAAGTCTGTCACAATAGCAGGTCAGCAATGGTGTTCATGAATGTCATGTATAGCAGGTGTCCACAGAACCCTAGTGTCTATTATGAGCAGATGAGTTGCAGCCATTTGTGGATTCCCACACTGCACTTCCAGGTTGCTGGCACAACTAGTCTGCATCCCAGGGGTCACTTGGTGGTGCTGGCCAGGAGGGATCATGGCCGGAAGGGATGAGGATGTTAGGTTAAAGGGCAGATTGAGAAGTTACCAGGCCAAGAGTGGTCGCATACTCCCAGCACTTTGGGAGGCAGAGGCAGGCAGATACCAGCCTGGTCTACAGAGTGTGTTCCAGGACAGCCAGGGTGGTTACACAGAGAAACCCTGTCTTGAAGAAGAAGAAGAAGAAGAAGGAAAAAAAAAAAAGGGGGGGGGGACGAACAGACCTGGAAATTTCTCACAGATTGGGATTTTATCCAGTAGCTACTAAGGACCAAGGAATGCCAGGTCGGGGTGTTTCTTTTAACTAAAGTGTTATACAAGAGACTGTGTTGAAAATACAGCCTCATCATCACACAGTCACTTAGCAAACAGGCCCTGCAGGCTTCCTCCATGTGAGACTCATGAGCTCTAACATGCCCCTAGATGCTCTCACACCCAAAGGAAAGTTCTGACAGACCAAGAAAGCCACACTGTACCACGTTCTGAGGAGTCTCCTGGACAGAGCTGAGAGCTGCATTCTATGCAGAACGCTGTAACCCAGAGTGCAGGGACAAACAGGGAGAACTCAGGCTACTTAGAAAGTGACCTGGCCTCATTGCTGAGCCTAGGAATTGAGTTAAGGGATAAGGGCACAGTCCCAGAAGAACTGAGGGTGTTCGGAAGTACAGAAGCCTGGGTGAGGGCTATCTAGCTAGTGCACTGAAGGTGGGAAGCTGAGCTATGTAAGCTTCAGACCCATCACAGCACTTGGGTCCTGACTGCTAAACCAGGAAGCCCAGGGCACTCAAATTCATGCTATAGGTAACACAGCATGGCCAACTTGTAGGAAAGCGAGGCACTGGGACCTGATAGAGAAGAAACCTGATCAGCTTGCCCTGCTTTGAGCCACTGGCAACAGGAAACCTGACCAGCAGAGGCTGAGCCTTGCACACATGTTTACCTATCGTGAAATTTGGAAAGAGACAGCTTCCTGTGGACTGCCAGCTCAATAATGTCCTTACTAAAGCTCTTATCTGTAATTAGTGTGGAGGCTGAGGAGTTTAATGGGGCAAACAGCATTAGAGAGAAGAACAAGGGCCAGGCCATAGCATTGAACTGGACACCTGACAGCCTAGAGACTCAATGCACTATTGCACAAACACAAAAGGACCCTTCCCTCTCTACCACCCAGAGTGTGAGCCTGGGGGATTATGAGCTGGGCAGATAGAGGTGGCCTTCAGGGGACAGAGCAAAGTGGCCAGCACTCAGGTAGAGCAAGCAAGCAGGCTTCGCCTGAATTTACTCTTCAGCATTGGTTAACACACCAGTCAGAACTGCAAGAGAGAGGAGGGTCATGGAGCTCATGCAGATACTTGCTCAGTGCTTGAGCACTGGTCATTTAATCCTTGTTTTCTGGTGACTTCTTGGTACTAGAGGAGGCTAACTGAGGAGATAGTTAAGGATGGGTGTGGGTGGGGTAAGGGTGGGTGTGGATCAGATGACGCATTTCCTCTTCTGCATCCTAGCCCCACAGCCAGTGTGCTGAGTCAGCCTCACTTTCTCCATTTTCCACCATAGCCTCTACTGAACTGCACATTTGCTGATGGTAGGACCTTGTTGGCCTTTCTCACCAAAGTCTCCCCAGAGTCTGGACATGCTTCAAGCATTTGGGAGACATGTAACAGTAGCTACAGGTCTGTTTGAGCCTGTAATGCAAAGGAAGGAAGCAAAGGCAGGAGTAACAAGTCCTAGGCCAGCACTGTATATAAGAAGTCCCAGGCCAGCCTGTCTTCACAGTAAGTTCTGGGTCAGCCTTGTCTACACAGTAAGTTCCAAGCCAGTCCTGTCTACAGAGAAAGTCTCAAGCCAGTCCTCTACATAGTAAATCCCAGGATAGCCATGTCTACAGAGTAAGCTCTAGGCCAGCCTTGTCTACAGAGAAAATTCCAGGTCAACAGGGTAAGAATAAAGCAAAATTCTTTCTAAAAAGAAAACACCTACAAAAAAAAAAGAGTGAATGGGTTTGAAAACTAGACATTTTTTAGTATGAATCTCTGCTATGCAGCTTCACAACCATGTAGCTGCAGACAAGTTAGAGCCCTCTCTGTTGCCCCAGTTCTCTCCTGTTTTGAGGGACATGAGTGTCACTCTGTGCAGGATATTCTCAGTCGTGTTTGGTGTTTACAGTGCCCAGTTCGTGCGTGCATGTGTGCGTTTTTGTGAACTGGGGGTGCCAGCTGCATGAGGGATGGCAGCACCCAGGGATGTAAGAGAAAAAGGATGCAGAAGGTGGGAACTCAGCATTGACTGTTCCTCTCACACTGGTTTTGACCCTTGGTAGCAAGGGCTATAGATAACTTTTCAGCAGAAAAGAATACTGGTTAGAATTGCATTAAAGGAGAAGGGCATGGGGGTGACAGTCCAGGCCTGGACAGGTGTCAGCACCTGGTTCAGAGTTAGTCCTGTCATGAGAGACCTGGCAGCTTCTGGTCTGTGTAGGTGAGAAGGAGACAGATGTGGTAACAGGAAGCCTCTTGGTCATAGCTGTCTAGCTCCACTGAGCACCCACAGAATGGTTCCAAGGGATGGGAGAGCAGGGTTCCTCTGTGACCATGAGGGCAACTGTCTTGCCAGGGATTCTGAATCACCAAGTGCATGACCTTTGGCGAAGGCTCATTCCTTTCCTTTGTCTCAAGTTGTTCCTCACAGCCTTCAGCTGACATCAGACAGTTGACTGGTTGAGAAGCCACACTGCTGTGAAGCAGGCAGGCTTAACCTGAGGTGACACATGTAGACATGAACTTGGTCATTTTGGCCCATAGGTGAATATGCTTGAGTTAGGAGGTATGGCCAGCAGGCGGGGGCCACTACCCAGATCGAGTCACTGTAATTTACCTCTGGGCAGAATATACCTGCATCAGGCCCAACAGAGGACTAGCTATCGTTCACAGAACTGCTATCCCTGAGCATTTTCAAGCCTGTAACAGAAAGCTTTAGAAGCTGGGAGAAAAGAGCCACTGCCCAGCAGCCCTTGGAAGTCACTGCCAGCAGCTAGAGGTGGAGGAGTCAGCTGTCAAGCTCTGGGAAGCTATAATCATAGTTAGGGTTTTTATTCCCTTCTTAAAATAACAAGTTACGGTATCAAAGCAGATGCTGAGACTCATAGCCAAACTTTGGGCAGAGTGCAGGAAATCTTATAAAAGAAGTGGGAGAGGACAGTAGCTCCACAAGGAGAGCAACAGATCCAAAAAGTCTGGGCACAGGGGTCTTTTCTGAGACTGATACTCCAGCCAAGGACTGCGCATGGAGATGGCCTGGAATCCCTGCATAGAAGTAGCCTATGGCACTTCAGTGTCCAAGTGGCCTCCATAGTAATGGGAACAGGGACTGTCTCTGACAGGAACTGATTGGCCTGCTCTTTGATCACCTCCCCCTGAGAGGGGAGCAGCCTTACCAGACCACAGAGGAAGACCATGCAGCCAGTCCTGATGAGACCTGATAGACTAGGATCAGAAGGAAGGGGAGGAGGACCTTCCTTATCAGTGGACTGGGGGAGGGACACAGGTGGGAAAGAGGGAGGGAGGGGAGGATTGGGAGAGGAAGAAGGAGGGAGCTACAGGAGGGATACAAAGTGAATAAGCTATAATTAATAAAAAATAAAATAATTAAAAAAATAAGTTACTTTCATGGTTAAAAACAAAATATGACAACCTGTTCTCAAATTCCACACTTACAGGACATATCTCAGGGCAAGTCAGGAGCTGGGATTCTGTAGCTGCTCAGTCCTGCCAGCTACACATAGACCCAGGGACCTGCACTGAGGAACAGTGGTCTGCACAGGCTCAGCAGGCCTTCCTTCAGCCAGCTTCCACTCAAGATGCTCAGATGATCTTCTTACCTTTGCCACCACATTTTCTTTTTCTCCCCCTTCCTGCTTAGGTCCTAGTCCTCTTCCTCTCTGCTTATCAACCAGATCTCCATCTCTGCTGCACCTTTACCATACTAATTAGACTACTTCTGCACCTGCCTTATCCCCACATGTCACTTTCCAGCTTTCCCTCCCCAGCCACTGGCCTTTCCACATGGCTGTAGCCCCTCTGAAACTTCAGAGCACCAGGAGAAGAAGGTGCTCAGTTAGCAAGGTGTGCTGATGGCTATCAGCAGAGCCAACAAGAGGACTGCTGAGAGATCCTTGGAGGGGCAGAGTGCACGACCCCAGGAAGGGGGGCAGGAGGGTGCTTCGGAATGCTGTGACCCCAGTGAGAGCCATGCAGCAAGGCAGGCATGAGGAGTTAGTTGCAAAGGACCAACCACCCCTCACCATAGGATGCTGGTGTTTTGTTTTGTTCTGAGTTTTGATTGTAAGCTTTTGTTTTTTGTTTTGTTTTGAGACAAGATCTGACCATGTAGCTCTGGATGGCCTTGCTCTGTTGACCAGCCTGCCTCTGCCTCTTAAGTGCTGAGATTAAAGGTATGCATCACTGTGGCCAGCTTGAGTGACTGTTTTAAGGTGCTGACCCCCTCTTTCTTGGTTTCCTCATTCGTGAGATGGAGGTGGTAGTATATGCCTCATGGAGTAACAATTAAATCTCATGTTTATTATAACTTGCTAATTACACTGATGGTTATGTAATATATAGCTTAAAAGGTTAAATGTATTACAGAAGGGTGTGTATGCCAGACAAAGACTAGGGAACCCTGAAAGATTTTGAGGCACAAGACGAGCATGGCCATTCTCAGCATGAAGAATGGGAGGGTTGGACATTGGGAGAGAGATAAAAGAGAATGAACATAGTACAGACTTGGGAGATGGGATTGCCAGGGCAGTGTGACTATTAGACATAGGTCTGAGGTCAAGGATGACTCAGTCAGTACTGGCCATCTGGCTGAGTGTAGCCTGTGGAAGAGGAACAGGCTTTTATGTTTAAGCAGCCCCTGCCCGCAGGTACTCTGTAGCAAGTAATAACCTGTTCAGGGAACACTTGGCCTTAAGATGAGGAGTGGAGTACAAAAGCTACACTCAGTAGATATCTGTGGAAAGAACAGGCCTTGGCTTCTCGCCTTCTAAAGAGACAGCTCCTGGCCCCTCCCCTGGCCATAAGCCAGTGGAGAAGCAACCACCCTTCTGTCTCAGCCTCCTGTCATGTGTTTGACCACACTAGAATCTGTCTGGCTGCAGGAAGCAAAGGTGGAACTGAAGGTATGCCAATTAGAGCGCAGGCTGCCCCAACAGCCCATCAGGGTGGGCCAGTGCTGCAGGTTGGAAGAGCCCCACCCAGCCATGTGGAGACCACCCTCATCCTCCTAGCCCTGCTGAGAGTGTGCTGTGTGTCAAGGCCTATTCTGGACACCATGGGGCAAGAACTGTATCTTTGTCTGCCAGGCATCTCAGTGCCTAGAGTGGGCCTGGCTTACAAACAGCTGTGTAATGTGGTAAGCCCTCAGCACCACCCAACAATAAAGACTGTCTTCCTTGTGAGACAAGTGACATCACCAGCCAAACTGGCTGATCAGCTGTGTGAGTGAGTACATCATATCCACGACCAGAGTCTGAAAGCAGAGAAGACAGCATGACAGCTAAGGAAGAAGGGAATTCGGGCAGACACCCAGGATCTCACCCTCTGAGTGTGGAATGTTAACCTGTCACACATCTTACATGTGATCAAAATATACTTGCCATGCTGACCAGGGCATGACAGGAGGTGGAACAGAGTGTGTCATGTGTAAACAGTAGACATGGCAGTGTGTTTGTATGGAGGGTTGGTGAAGGTCCTCATATTGTCTGTATCTGGATTCATTGTTCACATAACAGCCATTGAGATGCCCTTGGAGATGGGGTCTTATTATGTAGCCCAAGCTGGATTTGGATTTGCTGTGTAGCACCAGGCTGGCCTGGAACTCTCAGTCCCCCTACTTCTGCCTTCCAACTCCTGGGATTATAGGTGTATGTCACCATGTTTATCTACCCAATCCAAGCCTTGAGACTTTTGTAGCTGTGTCCTGGTTCAGAGATTTTACCCAGCATGAAAATACCATGAAAAGTGGAAATTACTCAGTACTATGACCATACCAGTTGATTATACTACTCAAGATGTTTATTTTATGTTGTAAAAGAAACTTTTATTTGCCTGTTTCAATAGTTGTCTTATGGCTTATTACCTCTGTCTGCTAACCTGGGCCTAGGCCTGGAACATTTTCAGCCTCGAGACTTACTGCTTAATAAGCTCACCCTTTCTTGTCTTACTGAGCTCTGGGCTGGCTTGTTCAACTCAGCTATTCTGGCTCAAACTCCTCTCCCAGCTAACTTATTTAATCTGGCTTCTCTCTCAGCCCCTGAAATTGTTCTGCTGGCCTCAAACTAACTCCAGCAATTTGCTCTAATCTTCTGGCTCCTTCTCATTCTCTGGTTCATTCTGTCTTCACCTATTCTAGCTTGTTCTCTCATTCAGCCTCTCTCTGTAAAACTCCCAGTAAAATTGCTTCCTTACCCTCATTCTATGTTGCTCTCTTAAGTAGCTTCCCTGTCCTCCCTGTTCTTGTGAGAATTGGGCATATCCTATTCTGTCAAATCTTTCTCTGAATCATTTCTTTTTCTCAATTAAACATCACTTAATTAAATATCACTTTCAAACATGAGTGCTTCTTTCTACAAACTGTCTTCACCTTCATTGTTTGGTATTAAAGGTGTGTACTACCACACCTGTACCAAACTTTTCTTTACCTGAAACTTTGCTCTATACCAGGCTGGCCTTCAACTCAGGTCTTGGCTCTGTCTCCTGGATTAATGCATGTTTGTATTCCATCTGGATCACACAGACCTAGAAGGTCTTTGGACTTGATCTCTTGCCAGAGCAGCCATGTTCTGAATTAAAATTCCCTCTACAACTTTTCCCCCTTTATGTTTAAGCTAAAAATTGTATACAGTTTAACTTTACAATAGAAACAGATATCAATCCCACAAATTTAACACTCCGAATGTTCTTATGAATGGATCTTCTGAGTGTTCTTATGAATGTCTAATGAATGGATCATTGCCATTGATGCAATGATCCTCCATAATTGCAGTTGTGATCATCTGATCTTCTGCAACAGTCCATTTCAGTATCAAGGTTTTCCAGTCTGCCAATCTGTTAAAATGTCTGTCCCTCCTCAGCTGGTCTGTTCATCTGTCTCCATGCAGGAAGGTCTGCTTTCTGCATCATCCGCATTGCTGTCTTTCTGCATCTCTTCCTTGATGATGTCTTTTTGGTTTGGTTTGGTTTGGTTTGGTTTGGTTTGGTTTGGTTTGGTTTGGTTTGGTTTGGTTTGGTTTTTGTTTTTCTGAGACCTGGTTTCTCTGTATAGTCTTGGTTGTCCTGGACTTGCTTTGTTGATCAGGCTGGTCTCTAACTCAAAGAGATCCACCTACCTCTGTCTCCCAGAGTGCTGGGATCACAGGCATGTGCCACCATGCCTGGCTGAGTCATGCCTTTCATTTGGAAGCTTCTCTTATACAGATTGCATCTTTATCAATGTTGATGCAAACCATAGTCCTTCATCACTTACGAAAATATAGGCAAAACCTCTTTCCCAATGTAACATATTCCCTGAGTTCCACCATTAGGGTTATTTTTATAAAACTTTGTTTGTTTCTCTTAGTTTTTCTTTTAGCCAGCCGTCACACAAATAATTGAGACTTTTTGTATAATTTTAACAAGCTTCCCAGCACAAGAACTGAACAGTTTTTAATCTTAACCCTCTAAGTTAGTTTGGTTTCCTCCCAGCATACATCCCAGAGGAACTTGCACATTCTGGCTTTTCCTCTTCCAGCTCCTTCTCCTAATGTCTCTTGGACTTATCAAAAGGCTAAATCCCCTACTTCCTCTTTTAACTCCTCCTGCCATGGCTGGCAGGGAGTCTAGCCCTCTTCTCTCCCTGCTCAGAAACTGACTGTAAGCTGCTTTATTGGCATATCAGGGGACAATGGGGGGAGCAGTGTTTACACAACATTGAGACAGGAGGTTCTCAGAACAAGGATTACAAGCAGATATGGGGAGTACTGAAATCAGCATTTGAATCACACAATAACCTGATGCCTGTATTCCATTCTGATGTTAAAACAAGTGTACAGGTGGATCTAATTCAGTACTTTTTTCTCACCCTTCGGTATCTTTCAGCTATTCCTATCTCCCCTTTCTGTTCATCAAGGTACAATTAGACCCTTATGAACCCACACACAAACTAGACATGTAGGCACTCTCATTCTATGCTCAGCCCCATGCCACTGAGCCGGCTGCACTCCAGCCAGCTCAATCATCAATGGGCTGTCTATCTTGATCCTCAATTTCATTAAGTACCACAGGTTCACAATTAAGCCTTTTTGTTCTCTTGGTTCCTCTGTCTCTTGTCTCTCAAGCCTTTGTATTATTATAGCTATTTTTTTTCTTGTTGTACAGATATTTTTTTCAAACTTTTGTAAGAGGAAAAAATATAAAGATTGCAATTGACAGTAGAGAAGGGCTTATTCCAGTGGTCATAATTGCAATGAGCACTGCAATGGTTTTTCAAGCAACGTTTCTATCTCCTTAACTCCTACCCTGTTCTCAAGGGATCTGAAATGTAGTTTCCCGATTTTAATGCTGGAAAAGTCTGTCTATATAATTAAAATGGTCTTTTTTGGTAACTTACTATGATTCACTGTCTTAGAGGCTCCTGTGTTGTTCCTTGCTCTGGGCTCAAAGATCCCACTGCTCCTAGGTCTTCCAAATCTCTCTGGGCATTCATCAAAACCCAGAGAACTCTATCTTCCTCTGGAAATGATCCCAGGCAAATTTCTCCTCTGTGGCTTTTTGTCAGATATTTCCTGTATTAAAGAAATGTTTGTATTCCAGCCAGATCACACAGACTTGGGTCTTTGGATGTGATCTCTTTTTAGAACAGCCATGTTCTGAACTAAAATTCCTCTACATTTTGTTGTATGATTTTTGTGTTAATTTAAAAGGAGGAATTGGGCTAGGAAGGTAACTCAGAGGTAGAACACTTGCCTGGGAAGCCCCAGTACCTGAAAGGGAAAAGAATAATCCCCAGGATTCACTGTACAGCCATTCTTAGAACATTGCCCACCCTTGAGGCTGATCTTTTATTGGCCCAATCTATGGAAAGAAGCTGTACCTGGGGCATGGAAGACCAAGTCCCATAAAAAAAAAAAAAAAAAAAAAAAAAAAAATGCCTCTGGGAGAAAGTAGAAGAAACAGATTACAGCAGGGGCCTATAAGAAATGAGAGCAGGGCAAGGACGGAGATAGTTGCTCCCCATTGCCTACTTTTCTGGAACTTTTAATGTTTTGAACTGTTTGACTGCTTCTAACTCACAGGATAATATGAAGAAAAGAGAAGCACAATACCTACACAATAAAGCAGCCCCTGGGCTCTGTTAGAAAGAAGCCCTCCACGGCCAGGCCTGTCTCAGTTCCTGGTCATCAACGTGGGTCCCTCTGAACCAGATTCCTTTTCCATAAGTGGGCAAGGACACTTCTGACCTCATATGGCTGGTACAGTCCAGTTACAACTGAGACAGCATATAAACCTGGGTGCCCAGAAAGGACTCATGATTTTCTGTTTTATCTATTCCCTCCTCACCCCACTATTTGAGTCTGCCCATTTAGGACTCCCCACCTTTGTGACTCTTAGTTTCTTTACAGAGAAAGCTACAGATGGCTCTCTGCAGAGTGAAGACTGGGCCCTCAACATGGAGATCTGTGACATCATCAACGAAACCGAAGAAGGGTAAGAGCTCTCAGTGGGAGGTGGGGGTGCAGGCTGTGGTAGCCAACTGTAACACAGTACACAACAGCACTGATTCATCCCTATATCCCACCAGATGATCCTTCCTAGGCCCCCAGTGTTGTAGCCACAAAGTCTAACCCTGCTGTGCAGTATACATACCCCATCCTAGACAGCAGCATGGCAGTTTAAACATCTTTGGACCATGTTCCAGTACAGTGCCTTCACAGGTGGATGAAAAGTTCAGAAATGTAAAGTTCAAAGACACAGTGTGAGCCAGTCTGTGGTGGCTCAGGCCTTTAGTCCCAGCACTCAGGAGACAGAAGCAGGTGGATCTCTTGAATCCAAGCCCCACCTAGTCTACATAGCAAGTTCCAGGAAAGCCAGGGCTACACAGAGAAACCCTTTTCACAGAAAGACAGTATGTGGCCAACTGGCCCCTAAGTGCTATGACCCACGCTTCTCTGAACAACAAGCCACGTGTCACATGGATCTGGAGGCCCAGCCTTGGTGCATTACCTCCCTCAGTCAAAGCTAGCCGGAGACTCACAGTGCCTTTCTGCATGCTGAGAGCTGGAGTCTTTGGACAGCTTTTCTCTGAGAGCAAGAAAACACTTTCACTTCCTTAAGATTAGAAGCCAGCAGGGCTGGAGATTGCACAGAGGGCAGTCAGTGAAGCAGAGCAGAGTTGTGGATCAGGTGCCTGCAGGAGACCAGGTATGGGGTCCTAGTGTTCCTTCAGAACACTGAACCCAGACAAAGCATATGCTATGGGAGAGGTGTTGGAGCCCTGTCTTCCTCTGCCCGATGCACACAGACCAAGTGTGTGATGGGACCATGGAAAAGTTTCTTACCTATCCAGAGCTCTGTTAAATCCTGCCAGAACTTGAGCCTAAGCCCTGAGTGGAGCAGAAAGTAGGATGAAGTAGAGTGTGTGGGCCATGGCAGTCAGGGAGTGCAACCAGATGAGGCCTCTGCTCTGGGAACTCAGAACATCCTCCCAGGATGTCCTCCCAGGATGTTCTGGGAACAAGTGTGAATTAGCCCAGAGGAGCAGGAGGCAGGAGTACAGCCTGAACTTCGGGGAGGCTGTGGGTATCTTAGGCTAGAAGAGGATGGTAACTCCAGGCCCCAAAGTCCTCCTCAGTTGCACTGTGTGGTTCACTCCCATATCTGCATCAGGACTCATATTGAGATTAAAGTACAAGTGGATAGATAGCAGGACCACGGGGTGGGGTGGGGTGGGGTGGGGGGAGGCAGACATGACTACTGAGCCTCTAGAAAGGCCTAGCAGCTTTACAGATGATATGTTGTAAGTCACTGCAGTATCTTTGGAGACAGTGTTCACTATCCACAGTGAACTTGGGAAGTGCTGTCCTCAGAGTTCATTGGCTATATTGCAGTTCATTTGAGCATTTTAAATGTTCCAGACACTGCACAAGGCATTGAGGAGCCAGCAGTAGGCAATGACAGGCATGACCCTTGGCCTCACCAATTTTATCTAAATTCTATGTCTTTGGTGGAATCATACCATTGCCATATACTTTATCTGTATGTTTGTGTAGTACATAGTCCACGTCCAGCGCCTTTTCTCCAGGCCACCCCATGAGAAGTGGGGTCCCTTTCAATTACTAAAGTAGTCCACAAGTCAGCACCTATGTCTGTCAGTTTTTCATAATTAGAACAATGCCCTTGAGATGATTTGCTTATAAAGAGAAATTTTTAGCTCACTTTTGACTTGGTTTGGTGTTTGTTTGTTTGTTTGTTTGTTTGTTTGTTTGTTTGTTTTTAGGGCAGGGCTCCCTGGCCTTAGTTCACAGTGGAGCTGAAGCAGTTGTTTTAATTTTGCCTCACAGTGTTAATGTTGCACATCATGAGGAGTATGTGATGAGCAACAACACTCACCTCATGGGCCAGAGAACAAAAGAGTGATAGGGGCCAGGGTTCCATGATATCCTTCAAAGTCACAACTCTATGACAAAAAGGTTCCAGCTACCCTACCTAGGCCCTGTCTCGGAGTTTCTGTAGTGACTCATCAGTGCCACTGTGAGAATGAAACCATTTCTTAAACACATGAGCTTCTGGGGGGCATTAAGGATCCGGATAGTACACCAGTGCCCACACCAGAGCTGAAGCCAGCTGCTGCTGGAACTGGCCAAGGACAGGCAGACAGCTGTCCGAGGTGCTCTGAGTACAGGTTGTTCTCACGCTTCTTGACGGGCTCCCGTGCCTGCCCTGCCTCTCCACTGTAGCACTGACCACCTACAAGTTTTGCCTCCAAACAGGATCCATTCTGGAGGCCTCTGCCTTCACTTCTGCTGAGGACCTACCAGGATTTCATACCGTCCTGTTGTAGCCCTTAAAGGTCAGCACTGCAGACAGACCCACTGCAGGAGCCCACGCTCTGCTGAGGCTGTTTAAAGAATGCTGCCTGCCCTCTAGGAGCCATCTTTTCTGCCTGGATAGCTTAGAGACCCATGCCAGGACACACTGGGGAGGAGAGCCCCTGGGCCTTCCCTTGAGGGGTTTGGAGGCAGGGAACAGGGTCCAGCAAAGGCCTTCAAGGCAGAGCAGCTCTGGCAATGCTGGGGGAGGAGGAGTCAGCAGCTGGGATAGGGAGAACCAGAGATCCCCAGGGTCTTTGTGGACACCTGCTGTATATAGGCACCCCAGGCTCCTCTACACTGTTACCTCTTCTCCATCCTTCCAAGGCAGCTTCTGCCCACCAAGCCCTGGCCCAAGCTTTCCCTGCACCTGAAGCACTGTTTCTGGCTGTCCACCCACTCATCCTCCTCTTCCTTCAGAGTTGGCTACTTCCTTGAGGGTCTTTTGGCCCCTACCCCATTCTCCCTTAAGACTGCGTCTTCCTTCAGTTGTCCCAGAACCCTGGAAGCGGTGAACGTGGCATGCGCATACATGTACACACATGCAGGCACACCGGTACTCAGTCAGACTGGCTGGAAGATGGACAGCAGACATGATGAAGCTGTGCCATTAGAACGCTCTGCCTGTGCTCATTTATTCTTAGCATCAGCACCCGGAAGGCCCTAGTAGCTGTAGGGTCCAGGAGAAATAAGCAAATTCTGGGGCTATCCTATTCCATGAGCTCTGTCTGCTATATTCAGCTGAGTTCTGGGAGTCTGTATTTTTGGCAAGCACTCGCACCTTGCCCAACATGACTCCATGACCTGAAGCCCAGGGTCTACCTGGTGCTTGGACTGTTGGGCTTTCCTCAGAAGGCTGTGCTGGGACAGCAGGATCCTGGTGTGATCAGAACCTGGGCACACAGGTAAGGCAGAGGGATGAGGGAAGAATCCATCCAGTCCAGCAGCTTTGCCGAGTCTCCTGAACTTGGACCCCGTGGCCTCCTGTCCTGGGAAAAAGGGTTCAATGCCTAAGCCCATCCTTCCTTTGTCCTTTTGGCCAGCCCTAAAGATGCCTTCCGAGCACTGAAGAAGCGAATCGTGGGGAATAAGAATTTCCATGAGGTCATGCTGGCCCTCACAGTAAGTGTCCTTCCTTTCTGTTACCTATCTGTCCACTCCTCCATGATTGCTTCCATGGCTGGACCATGGTCTGCTAAAAGCTGCTTCTTTTAGTTAGGTCCCATCCATGCTTAGGGTTCTCTTAGTGAATGAAGGCTAAGAAGGAAAGGACCATGGGCAAATCGTTTTCCCATCTACACTCTTGGTGGAGGTGAATGACAAAGTAAGGGAACTGGAAAGGAATTTCTAGTCTTGTCATGGGGAGTAGACACACTGGGGCCACTTCCCTCTGGAACTGCACCCTAAAAGATGGACATAAAACAAATACCAGTGTCTAAGAACAGTGTTGGCCTTAGCACTGAGCCAGGCCAGTGTGGGCCAAGCGTCAGGCCCTGTCCTCAGGATGACCTGGCTTGGGGGAAGGCAGGAAAACAGCTTATCCCAGCCCGCACCATGCTGGTGCTTAGATCCACATGGTCCTGCTACCCTGCAGAGCACAAGCAGCTCTTGCTGGGCCATGGGGAGAGCTCTGTGCTTGGACCTTGGGTCACAGTGCTACCTATCAATAGGGGAAGCTGAACTTCTGAGTCCTCCTGGAAAACCACTAAGCTTCTAGACCAGTGTTTCTCAACCAGTGGATTGCAATTCGTAACAGTAGCAAAATTACAGTTATGAAGTAGTAATGAAAATAGTTTTGTGTTTGGAGGTAACCACAACATGCGAAACTGTGTTTGTTTGTTTGTTTGTTTGTTTGTTTGTTTTGAGAAAGGGTCTTTTCTGTGTAGCCTTGGCTGTTCTAGATTTGCTTTGTAGACCAGGCTGGCCTTGAACTCACAGAAATCCACCTACCTCTGCCTCCCAAGTGCTGAGACTAAATATGTGTGCCACCACTGTCTGGCTAGAGGAAGTGTATTAAAGAGTCAAGCATTAAGAACATTAAGGACTACTGTACGATACCATGTGAACTAGAAAGCAGGGTTTAGGTTATAGCAGGCCCTGACCTAGTAAGAAGGGAGTCCTAGGGTCAGGTGGAAGGGGAGGAGGACCTCCCCTATCAGTGGACTAGGGGAGGACCATGGGAGGAGAAGAGGGAGGGAGAACAGGATTGGGAGGGGCCAAGGGAGGGGGCTACAGCTGGGGTACAAATTGAATAAATTGTAAAAAATAAAAATAATAAGGGAGTCCCGTCTGTCACATCATCCTTCGTGTCCCAGTTGCTTATGAGACAAGTCCTGAAATCCAGCACTGCTCCCTTTCCTGGGTCCTTCCCTTCTGGAAGCCTCCTCTCTGCTTGGCTTCCCTCTGGGATAAAAGAGGAGCCTCCCTAGAGTGGCAGGCCACTTCCTCTCTTCTGATGGATCACTCTCTTGGACATCTTGACTTACAGGTCTTGGAAACATGTGTTAAGAACTGCGGGCACCGCTTCCATGTGCTGGTGGCCAGCCAGGAGTTCGTAGAGTGTGTGCTGGTGAGGACCATTCTGCCGAAGAACAATCCGCCCACCACTGTGCATGACAAGGTGTTGACCCTCATCCAGGTGCGCTCTTTGACAGAGTGGGGTGGCTCAGTGACCTCCAGGGGTAGGAGACTGCAGGGCTGTTCTTCCACTGTCTGCTAGTGGACTGCCTATGTGTGCAGCAGGACTTACCACTGTGTACTGAGCCTTGTGCACAGAGTGACAGGACCAGGCAAAAGGAAGAAGAGCAGGGAAGCACTCTGTCCTTTGTCTAGGTGCCAGGGTGGGACAGGCTCACAGAAAAGAAGGTGAGCAGTGGTTACCGGCCATGTCCCTTTGTCCCCTCTCAGTCCTGGGCTGACGCGTTCCGCAGCTCGCCTGATTTGACAGGGGTTGTTGCTGTCTATGAGGACCTGCGAAGGAAGGGCCTGGAGTTCCCCATGACTGACCTGGACATGCTGTCACCCATCCACACACCCCAGAGGGTGAGGAGAATTTTGGGTGGGGCACGAGTTATCCTGGGAGAGCTCAATGGCTTTCTAGGAGGCCTCACTCACCCTATCTTTTGCCACCTAGACTGTGTTCAACTCAGAAACATCATCCGGACAGAACTCTGTGGGTTCCAACAACAGCCAGCGAGGAGACCTGAGCCAGCATGCCACCCCTCTGCCCACTCCAGCTGTTCTCCCGGGTGACTCACCCATCACACCAACTCCTGAGCAAGTAAACACACAAACCGAAGATGAAGTTTCCTTAACTTGTGGTTAGCTCTAGGGGGTTACCTGCTCCAGACTGGGTGGCTGTGATCTACATCTGGTCACTTGAGATGTAGTGCTGGACTGAGCTTGAGGCCTTCACAGACATTAGACCACCACCAGAGAAGTCTGGAGATTTAGCTGCCGAGTGTGCTGAAGGTAGAGATTCACAAACGTGATACAGATGAGAGAAGCTTCATTCCGAAGGGCTGTCTCCTGACCACTTGTGTGCGGTGCACAGTCTTAGCCCCCAACAAAGAGAAACTTCCATGTTACTTTATAGCAAGTTAGGAAATCATGCACCACAGCAAGCATGATTAGAGAAGGTTGACACACTGAGCAAGTAATTAAAGCCTACAAAACTGTAAAATTACCCTGTGGTCCAAAGCAATTATCCACCCTGCTTCTAATTTTTAACTAATTTTTCTAAAGTCTGTGTATTAAGACTGATTATTTTAGTGCTAGAAGGTTCTTGTTAAGTAAAATTGAGTATTTTTGTCTGACTTCATAGCCCCATGTGCCTCCTGAGGCAGGTTAAGATGCAGTAGTGTGGCGATGTAACTCCTAGGCTCCTTTGTGGTTAGATCCCCTTGCATTTGGATGGGGCAAGTTGGTGCTGAGCACCTTGTCCACTCACACCAAGAGTCATCTGCCTGCCACTGTGGGCTGTGCTGTTGGTCACCTTCAGTGGCTGTGGTCCTTGTCTCTGCACGCCTGTCTCTTCATCTTCGAGCTTCAGAACGGTGGCCGAGCCTGCCTGTTTAGTGCGTGGTGCTCACTAGTCAGTGTGCGGTAGCTGCTGTCACAGTCATGAATTCAGATTCTGAAGTTCATTTTCATTCAGTCACACAATTTAAAGCATACCAGTATTTCCCAAGATGTAGTCTTCTAGCCACTAGATTCATGAGCCATCCCATTATAAAAGGGTTCTTCAGCCAGATACATCTAGGAGGCCCTTCATATGTTTCTCAGAATTAAAAGTAGATACAGTGTCCATGAGGATTTAAAGTCCCTCAGGGTTCACAAAAGACACTACACAGAGACTCTCACACCCAGCATGTTTGAGGACACTGACAACCTTCATTGTTATGTGTCCCCAGGCTTGGAACCATGGCTCCCTTAGATCACTGGTACAAGTACTGGATCTAAGTTTCATGTTCGAGTGGGTAGGAGGCCTGGCACTTGTTTTTGGATGAGCCTGGCCCCTAAAGTAGACCAGAAACAAGACAGAATTCCAGTTCTCTTAAGGGATGGAAAGACACAGACAGAGCCCACTCTGTCCTCTCAGGCTTAAGGGGATTGCAGCCTACCTTCCTACTCCCTTGAGAGAACTGCCACTCCCTAGGGCCTCATTAATTGCCATCTTGGCCTCAAGAGATGCTGATACTCTTCCAACCACACTCACTGGTTTATTCCCCTCCGATTATCACACTTCTTTCAGCCTCCCCCATACCTGGCTCCTGGTTTGGAGATGGCAGCGGTTGGTAGCACCTCTGTGAGGGGCTATGTGGTGGGACAAAGCCTCAGCAGGCTCTTGAATACAGACTATCCCCAGGAATCAGGAGGGAAGTTGTGAGGAGGTTGTGGGGGGGGGGGGCAGTTCTTGGGCTACATGTCTATGGGAGCAGCATGGGCTCTAGACTCCGGCTTCTTTCCCCTTACAATGGTCCATTTCAGATCGGAAAGCTGCGCAGTGAGCTGGAGATGGTGAGCGGAAATGTGCGGGTGATGTCAGAAATGTTGACAGAGCTGGTGCCCACCCAGGTAGAGCCTGCAGACCTGGAGCTACTGCAGGTGAGCAAACAGCTTCCCTCCAGGTTCAGCCCCCACCCTTGACTCCATGTGCAGCCATACCATACCAGGGGAGACCCTGCCCACATTGCAATCTTTTGGTTTTGCTGGGAGCTCTGAGGCAAGAGAAAATATTACAGCCACGAACCTTAGATTTGCATCAGACAGGAATCCAGACCTTAATTCTGCTGCTTTCTGGCTTGAACAAAATAGCCCCTCATTTTCTCCATCTATATGCCTGCTTTGATACAAGTGGGCCAAGAGAATTAAATGAGATAGTACACGTGAACCATCTAGTCCTGCACCCAGTGCTGATGAGCATGAACTGCACTGAGAAGAGCTGGAAAGGATGGTTTTCACAGTATTTGAGGTAGCAAGCAGGAAGAGCAGAGCAATGCTGGTTTTGAGAGAAGTGGCTGTCTGGTCTTCAGGCAGCTGGGAAATGCTGGATTTTGCTCCTAGGTGTCATGTGATACTCACCTAATCCTGTCCTCCTATGGGAAGGGGTCTAGACAGCCTTCCTGTTGAGGACACTCAGGCAGGCAAGGAGAAAGCTGGAAACTGTCAAAGCCTAGGAGTCTCCAGAATACATGGAGGCACAGAAAGCTTTGTGTGTAGAATGCTCAGTGTGTTCTTTGTGCGTCGCTCTCCCACTACCTCTCCGATGGCACTTTTGAGGCCAGGTCTTTGTGCCCCTGTGACTTCTCAGAGATCATTATACTTGGGGTGGAGGTTAAATTAGGATTTTCTTAGATGGGTGGACTCTTTTGAATATGAGAACTAGATGAAGAAAGGGGGTTGACTAGGGGTTGTTGTTAGTTTTATATGTCCCAAGCCACGTCCATGTGGGTATGAGTAGTCTGGGATACTCAGAAGGCTGGAGCCAGCTGTCAAGGTGACACAGGGTCAGCACCCACATTCTGAGCACTCTGCGTGTGTCAAGCTCAGTGTAAGTCTCTGATATATATTCACTCATAGCCCTGACCACACCCATTCTTCAGATCAGGAAACTAAGGCAGAGTGAGACCTTGTAACATGACTAGGGTCATTGTGGTTGGTAGGTAGCAAAGCTGGGATTTGTGACTTAGAGCAATGACTTCAAGTTACGCACTTCTGTCCAGAGAGGTACATGAGGAAGCAGGAACTAATCATCAGTTATGCTTCATTATGGGAGGAAGTGAAGGGGAGCCCAGGCATGTTGAAAGTTACCCTGAGCAGATGAAGAAACCCCAAGAGGCCTGACCTAGGGGTGGGTAGAAAACAACATAACAGGTGCCAGGGGAAGACATGACCACGAGGACCAGTTGCCTGTAGACCAAAAGAAATTTATTCTATTTATTTTTGAGTCAAGGTCTCATGATGCAGTCAAGGCTGGTCTTGAACTTTCTCCATGCCCCTGCCTCAGCCTCTGACTGCTAGGGTTCCAGGTGCATAGCACCACACCCAACCTCTGACTAAATACAGTGTAGGATCCAGAAATAGAAAAAATATATATATTAGCAGAAAAAGTGGTAAAACGTTAATAAGTAGTTTAGTTAATACCGGTGTTATATCTTAGTTTTGACAAATGTCAAGATGGGTGAAGGCAAATAGGAACCCTCTGTGCCGTCCTTGCAGCTCTTCAATAAATCTGAAAAATTATTCCAAAAATAAGAAGTTTATCAAAAGAGAAAAAAGCCAGTCAATGAGAATAATGAGGCAAAAACTCAAAATCAGGATGTGGGGTAAAAGTCGGAATTCCCGCCTGTCCACACTCCCCCACCTTCATTCTCAGGCCTGTCACCGTCATCACCCTCCCCATCCTCCTTTGTTTTCCCTTTGTGTGCATCTGTGTGCATCTGTGTGGATGAGTGAGGGTATGTGAATACCACAGTGATACAGAAGCCAGAGAACAGCTCTAGGGGGTTGGGTCCCTTGACTCTGTTTGGGGCAGTGTCTCTCTTGTTTATGCTACTTCCCCACAAGTGCCAGACTAACTGGTCCAGGAGTCTGAGGTGTGTTCTTAAGTCAGCAACCATGGTGGCAGAAACTCGAGTGTGCAGTCTGCACACAGTGCCATTAAAGCAGCAGAATTACCAACACACTGAGTTCCTGTACTTTAAATGCTAGTGTGAAGCCTTACTCTCCTGGCTACTGAAGAAGCTGTGGGGCCCTTGAGGCCAGGAGCTCCAGAGCAGCCTGGCGACATAGTGAGAGCCCAGATCACAATTCAAGACAGTAATTATTCTAGCACCTGAGTGGTGATCTTAAAAACAGGCTTGTGGAACCCCAAAAACTCTTCTGTGGTACCGTGAAGATCCCTCTTACAGGACAGGCCCAGACCAACGCACCATCCATGAGGGGCAGCCTTGTCCTGCCTGTGGCCTCAGTGTCTCACTTCTCCCTGCAGGAGCTCAACCGCACCTGCCGTGCCATGCAGCAGCGGGTCCTGGAGCTCATCCCACGCATCTCCAATGAGCAGCTGACCGAGGAGCTACTCATGGTCAATGACAACCTCAACAATGTGTTTCTGCGCCACGAACGGTAGTCCTGCCCCACTGTCCCCTGCACCCTGGCCTTCACTTCTCCATAGTCATTTTCTCTGCACCTTCTTCAGGCACTAGCAGGCTAGCAGGCTAGCTGCCTGCCCATCACTGAGCTGCTTGGATAGTGGGGAATCATGAAAGAAGGCAGCAAAGTACTCTGCTTACCTGGGAACCAGGTTTATTTTCTGGCTACCTTTCATTCCTTGTGCCTTGTCTTTCCTTACCTGCTGTGTCGTTGGCAATCAGTTGAGAGGGGCTAGGCCCCTGAGGGCAACACTAGCTAGTTTCTCCTGTTTGTTAGTTTAGTAGAATGCAGGGCCTCTTTGCCATCTTGAGGTGCACTGTGCATACCCTAGCATCAAGCCTCTAATTCGCCAGTTTGTTCCAGTGCCAGCCACTGCTACTCAGTGTTTCAACCCAGGCATCACCTCAGCTGGCAGGCAAGTATCCATTAGACCAGAAGATGAATTCAGAAGTGATGGCCTTTACGCCAGGCCACAGCTCCAACAGGCTGCACTCTAACATCTTCCCCATCTACCTCGCTAGCCCTGGCCCTCAAGTAGTCAGGGTTAGAGATGAGTGGCCTTGGGCACACACACAGTGTAGATAACTGAGACAGGTGACAAAGCAGCGATCACCTCTGCTTGCTGAATGTCCCTTTCTTTTCTCTGTGTTCCTGCCAACTTGTTTCTTGCTGACCATTACAGGCCACGTCTATAACTGATTATGTAATTCCCACCCCTTGTACAAGTGAAAGAGAGGCTCTGCTGGTGAAGACACAGGAATAGCAAGGATGCACTGGATCTGTTAGTAGACTGGTATATCTCTTCACACTCGCAGTGACCTGTGATTTCAAACACTCCTGGGTGTCCTCTGGGGACTGTGCCATTCTGTCCTTTGTTTGTTTGTTTGTTTGTTTGTGTATTTGTTTGTTTTTGAGATAGGATTTTTCTACGTAGCCCTGGCTGTCCTGGAACTCACTCTGTAGACCAGGTTGCCTCGAACTCGGAGATCTGCCTGCCTCTGCCTCACAAGTGCTGGGATTAAAGGCATGTGCTACCACACCCAGTTTGTCGTCTGTCATTTTGAATGGGATATTTTCTGTCTTGTAGGTTTGAACGCTTCCGAACAGGCCAGACTGCCAAGGTAAGAGGCATCTATTCAGTGACTAGGTTGTGCTGAATTGATAGGAAGTGAGAGGGAAGTTGTCACCCTCTCCCTATGCCTTGCACAAGGAACTGGTGGTTTTGAGGCTGATAGGGAAGTCACCTTCTGACGTCTTACGCCACTGCCCCTTTAAGGGAAATAAGGCTTTGTTCTGGGAATGCCCTGAGCTAGTACCTCAGGGCATTCCCAGCCTCCTTAAGGGTATAGCCAAGTTGGAGCCCAAGTAGAGGAGATCTTCCCAGATCCCATTCAGAAATGTTGGGGCCTGGAAGCAGATAACTGCATCCAGAAACAATCATCTAGGTATGTCCCTTCACCTCAGGCCTCCAGTGATGCTGAGCTAGCTGCTGACCTGATTGACATGGGGCCTGACTCCACAGCCACAAGCAACCTCTCATCCCAACTGGCAGGAATGAGTAAGTATACTGGGGGCTCCAGCCAAGGATATGTCACAATATGTGAGTAGCCTCAAAGTTCTGGGGGTACCTTCCTGTACTCCCCAATAATAGAACATTCCAGATGTTACTTTGCAGGGATCCCAAGCCTTATCTTGCTGCAGGGTTGAGCAAAACTTGTAAGAATGGCCTGAGAGCACCAAGGCTCCTGAGCCACTTAGATCTCATAAATCCCACTGTGCTCTGACCATCCCTCTGAAATGATTCTCCCCCTCTACCCCACCTGAACAACCTGAGGGCATTCAGATAGTCTGCTGCTCAGCCTCAGTAACCAGTTGCTACTTGAAGAAGGAATGGGCCCTTCAAGGTTGGGAGGGTAGAGCAAGAGACTGCCAGGAAGCTTGCAACAGGGCTGGACAAGAAGGCGCTCTGTGTTTTGGTGGTGCTGGGTGTGGAACCCAGGACCCTGCACATGCTGACAAGTGTTCTGCCCCTGAGCTATACTCCCAGCTTTTGAGAAAATTAGATAGTTTAGGGTTTTTCAAAATTGGATAGTTTTGATCCAGGTTCTTGCTAAGTGCTTAGTAGCCTGTCTAGGTGGGCTTCAAACTTTATCCATTCTCCTGTCTCAGTCTCCTAAATGCCGAGATTACGGGTGGGTGCATCTGGCTGTATTCCTTATAAATGTAGCAGTCATCATACTGATCTTTTTGTTGTTATTGGGTTGTTGAGGTTTTTTTTTTTTTTTTCCTTTTGGTGTTTTGTTTTGTACAATGCTAGGGATTAAGCCTAAGACCTCAAGTATGCTAAGAAAGTATTCTACCGCTGAACTATATCCCAAACCTTTTAATTTTGAGAGGGGGCCTCACAACGTTTCCCAAGTTGTCCTTGAATATGCTTGTTAATCCAGGCTAGCCTCAGTCTACCCTGGAGCTAAGAATACAGGCCTGGACCATCAGGCCTGCTTGGGGTTGGGCTTAATGCAATTGACTGCCTCCTCCATGGCACACTCCAGGAATCCATTCACCAACCAAACTCTGAATAACTGACACAACACTTGTAGAAAGTCATGTATGATCACTGTCCTGCTGGTCAGCTTCTTTCAGTAGTTCTCAACCATCCTAATGATGGGACCCTTTAATACAGTTCCTCATGCTGTGGTGATTCCCAACCATAAAATTATTTTTGATGCTATTTCATAACTGTAATTTTCCTACTGTTATGAATCATAATATAAATGTCTGATATGCAGTCCCTTGTGTAAAGCTTGTTCGATCCCCAAAGGGGTCTCAACCGACAGGTTGAGAACCACTGCTCTTGCAGCTGTCATAGGCAGCATTTTTCCTGCTCTCTGATCCTCACCAGAGCTGGAGGAAGTGATTGTGGTATCACCTTAGAGATGAGCACACTCGGCAGGAAGGAAGTCCTTTCTCCTGGCCTGCAGGCAGCAGGCAGCTTCCCATCCATGTCCCACCACCTAACCCCGATGCTTTTCCCACATACAGCCCTAGACCAGAAGGGACATGGGAACAGCAGGTGGATCTCTCACCTGCCCTTCTGTCTCAACAGAGCTTGGCTCCCGCAGTGTGAGAGCTGGCCTGCAGTCTCTAGAGACCTCGGGTCACCTAGAAGACGACTTTGACATGTTTGCTCTGACTCGGGGCAGCTCGTTGGCTGACCAACGGAAAGGGTGAGTTACCTGTTCCAGGCTGCAAAGGGAGCTCCCAGATGGTGAGAGCATGTCTTGGGATCCCTGAATCTGGATTGGAGGTGGCAGGCAAGAAAAAAGATACACAGTCCCTAAGTTCAGTCCAGCATGGCCTCGAGAGCACTGTGATCCAGGGACAGGAAAGCATGGGCATGGAAGAAACGCCAGCATCTGATCAGAACCAGGACCAAGGCTCCAAGAGGCTGGCTATAAGCCACAGGACAAGCCAATAGCATTTGGCAGGGCCAGGTTGGGAGCCTCTGGCCACTTGTCCAAAACATTGTGTTTGGCTAGCCTGCCATCTTATGTACTTTGTAGCCAGTGTCAAGCTCCCAGGGGGAAGGAAGGCCCCTAAGAAAGTCTTAGTGCCTTCCAGGTCTTGGCTGTTGTCCCATAGCCACCCTTCATCCACAGAGGAGACTCTGGCTCCACTGGGGTATGCCCTTCCCTGTAGCTGCCCATTTTCAGAGAGGTGCTCTCATCGGTCAGCGGGTTTCCACTCCCTGCTGTGGCTGATCGCATACTGGCTCCACATTGGCTGGTCTAAGAAAATAGCCTAGCTAATATTTTCTTCATCCCTTTGCTTATGACCCTGTTGGCTGAGCTCTGGGCAGCTAAGGTTCTTACAGCCAAGAAAAATCGAAGATTAAGGAAGCCTCTTAGCTGCTCCCACTTGGCTCCATAGTAGCTATTCTGTCTTTGGGAACTTTGTCATTGGACAGCAGACACTGGCCAGAAAGGATCCCCTGGTCACACTGCAGATCCAGGTATAATCTGACAATCTGCAGCCAGGCAGGTCCATACTGAGCTGTAAAACACGTCTTCATCCTAAGCAGTCTGTGTTCCCTAATCCAGAGACCCTGTGACTAGCAGCTTACAATAAGCTATGGAGTTAAGGATGCTGCTGAGGCTGCAATGCAATGAAAGTTAATGAATCTACTGGGACCTGCACTCAGGAGGGTGGCCTTTGCACATAGGCCCCAGTGTACAAAACAATGAGGCACCCTGGAGAGCATCTAATGTTGACCTGGTCTGCCAGCGTGGCTTGGGTGTACTGTTGCATCATGCAACCTCCACAGGGAACATACACATGCAACCTGCCCTTCGGGGCATGCAGTCTTCATGTAGTAGTGTGCACGGCCATTGTTGTGTGGAGGGGCAAGTAGTTCTTCAGAGGGCTCAAGGCCAGACAGGGGTTTAGGGATTGTTTCAGGTTCTAGGAACAGAATATGCAAAGGCTCAGAGGCAAGGTGGACGAGCTGAGCTCTGGCCCTTCACAGGGCACATGTTTGAGTAAGGGAGCAGAGGCTGAGAGATCACACAAAAGTTCTTCCTAATATTGGCACAGGGGACAGGGGAAGGGCTTCCTAGCACATTTGCATGTCTGAAGCTCTCTTTGGCGAGCCTAGCCATCCTGCACCACCACACTCTGCCTTTGGTTTTCCTGTACCCCTCACTATGCATTGGTCCCCACCTTACAGAATGCACCCACAGAGACAGGACTGGGCCCTAGCTCTGAGGTCCTTGTTCCTTTGTTCTTGTGCCTGGCTAGCCTACCTTTGTGTTGTGATAGATCCTCCCATTCTGGTCACCTGGATGACCTTTTCTGCCCATTAGTTTCCTTGCCCTCCCAGCCTCCCCATCCCATGCCAGCCTGCAGCTGGCTCTGCCGGACCTCACAGGAAAGCCAGCTTCTTGTCAATACCCCTGTTTTCATTCTAGTTGCTACCATATCCAATACCACAGCTTCTTCTGACCAGGGCCTCCCACTTGGTATTCAAAGGAAGATAGTGGTGGCCTGGGCATCAAGGGTCAGGAGGCACCTACATTCTATCCTCCCTGCTATCCTTAGAAGCCAGCTGTCCTTCCTCAGTGCTATCTCTTCAGAAGCACTTAGACAAGTGTCCCAAGTGCCCTCAGACCTAGCCCTGACCAGCCACCAACAGGAACTACCTGGGTAGAGACTCCCTTCTTCCTACCCAGGCATGGGATGGCCAACCCCTGGCCCAAGGTCTGTAGCCCACAAAGATTATGTTGGGCTTTCCAGAGGAACACATGATAGCTGAGTTTCTACTTCAAGACTGAGAACATGGATGTGGTGAGCAGGAGTAATTAGGGAAAGAGGTGTAGTCTCTTGATTTTGGGTGCCTTCTTGCTGCCTCTACTGGATCAGACCTAGCTAAAGATGCTGAGCCTCACCGTGGCTCCAAGGTGGCTCTATCACAGCCCTGCAGATAACACCATCCTGCTGTTCATATGATCATGTGGCCAAGGGAACCAGCCAGTGCTGTTCCTGAAAGGTGGGCCTCCTAGGAAGGGACTGACAGCAGGGTCCCTGGAATGGCTGCCTGGGAGTTGGGGCTATTATTCAAAGAGCCTCCTAACAACATTGTGCAATGTTGTTAGGACATCCCTATTCCTGAAGTCCTTGGCTTTAGCCGAGTAACAGGGTCCCACCGGCCACAGGAGAGGAACGCCTCTCCCCACTCTTGATAATGCCTATCTTCCCCTTGAGATAGGAACCCTGTGGCTGCCTTCATCACCTCCAGGCTCCGCTGAGTAGGACTGAGGTCTGGCCCCCTCTCTGCTGGCCACTCAATTAGAACATGGGTCCTCCCTCCCCCAAGACATCTCCACTGCAGGAGTAGGCAGAGATGCCCAGCCTCCTTCTAAGTTCCTTGAGGCTGTGCTCAGTCACACCACACACTCATTCCCTGTCCTCACCTTCTAGTAGCCAAGTACCAACCCAACCCCTCCCAGTCCTGGCCTTCCACCTGCCTGGCTAGCTGGCCCTCCTTTGGGGACATGTAAAAGAGCTGTGACCAGTCCACCAGAGAGGTAGGGAGTGTCTTCCTAATGGTGAGCCAATGTCAGAGGAGCCCACAGCAGCTTCCACACCCATTTTGGCAGTAGAAGGGACTCCTCTATTCAAATGCCTCCTTACACAGAACCACAGTTGATGGAACTGCTCCAAAAGGAAACTGTAAAAATTATCCATAAGCATGGGTGTCGTGATCTACTTCCTAGTCCCTCAACTTGGCCCAGTGTGATCACAGCCATGTGTGATCTTGTTTCTCGTCTTTGGTCACACATGCTGTTCCTAGATGCTTTGTTGATGCATGTCATTATGGGGCACATATCTGAGTATAATCCCCGACAACAGAAAATGGAGGCTCTTCTTCCTGTCCCAGGCTTGCAGAGGAAGAACCTTGCTCAGGCCAGGCCATGCTGAGACCTGAGCCATTTCTGCCCAGGCCAACCCAAGGCCAGCTCACCCGACTCCCTCAATCCTCGTGTTGCCTGTCAGGCCTGGTGTGACCAGGCAGCATCTAATGTCATGCTGCTGTGTATTTCAGGGTCAAATATGAAGCCCCCCAAACCACAGATGGCCTGGCTGGGGCCCTGGATGCCCGGCAGCAGAGCACTGGAGCGGTAAGCAGAGGAGTCCTGTTTCACCCAGAGCCTTCCAAAAAGAAGGCACTATGGGTCTACCATGAGCCCAGTACTGGCTTGGCACAGCCCTTTCCCTTTGTGGCTAATGTGATTATCCCCAGTTGAGAGCCAAGGCACTCAGCCAGCAAAGATTCAGACACAATCCTGCTTTCAGGAACTGGTGTCCAGTGTGGTCCTGGGTTCACATCCCACTTCATCACCTGCCAGCTGTGGGTCATCAAGCAAATTAACCTACAAGCCCTCAGTTTCATCTTCTTTACCCAGAACTTTTCACAGCAGTAGAAGTATTATGAGAGGGCAGGACTCTCACTGTTCTCCATCACTGCCTCTCTGACACCATTCACTAACAGGAGCATCGCCGGAGGGGAGTAAAATGGAAACCCTAGAACAACAGTCAGAATTCCCAGGCATTCACTTAACTTGTTTAAGTCCAGTTAATTCCTAGACTGTGTGTTGAGCGGCAGCCACATGTCCAGAACTGAGCACTCTGTGGCTATTTTCCCCAGTGACAAGCTCTCCAAAAATAATCTATAGTGAGGCCAGTCACTCAGGAAGACAGCTAGAAACAGCATACCCTACTCAGGTGCTGGAGGAGGGCAAGAAGGTCACAGAGGAGGAGAACAAGTGTGGTAGATGGACTCTGAGGCCAAGTGGGCCAGGCAAGTGGAAGAAGAGGTCTAAGAGGTGGGTAGGGCTGTGGACACTGTCATAGTTGACGTAGAAGCCATTTGAAAGCCTTGAGCACAGAGGAACCTCACTCAACTTCCGGAAGGAAGCCAACTCCATTAAGAGGTCCTGCTTGCATGGGGTAGGGGCGGTGACTCACAGGAACTCTCCATCTGCACTCCTGTGCCTCCTAGCTCTTAGCTTGGAGTCCCTTTCAGAGCAGAGCAGAGCACTGGGGCAAACAGACTTCATGGAGTCCAAGGGCCTCTATTGGGTGCTTCAGAGCACACCTGCACCAGGGCTTGGTGCCTCTGCATACTTTTGAGCTGTCACTTTTTGAGCCTGTGCTCTGTGTTTGGCCCTGTGCTAAGCCCTCATGTTCCCCTCGTGGGAGCCACCACAGTCCACTTCTGCTGCCACCCAGGGATGAAGGCATCCTCCCAGGACAAACAGCAACCAAGAGGACGGCCAGTGTTGACTTTCAGGCTCCCACAGCACCTTGCAGTAGCCCCCAGTAGGAAATACTTGCATGGCACTCACTGATAAGCATGGCACTTTCTCCCTACCCTCTATTTGGGAAGCCACTTGTTGGATATGATTTTTGAAAACCAAGCTGACACTCAGTCCCAAGGGCTTAAGTCTGACTACAGGCAAGGCCACATTAGCCCACTGACTACCTAGATGTGATTGCAAGATCAAATCCAAACTGGACCTGGTGGGCAGTGCCTTTGTCCAAGGATCAGCAGAACTCATTTGTGTCATGTACACAATGGCCCTTGTTACACCAAGAGCCAGGTTCTCTTCCTTTACTCCCTGGTGCAACAGTGGGCTAGGCCTACACTGGTCTGGGGAGAGTGGACAAAGGAGGTCAGTACATCATGGGCAAGAGCACCTCCACCACTCACCTGCTCTAGGACCTAGAAAGCGTCCTCTTTTGCTTCTGGTAACTATGAAGCCAGAGGACAAAGCAGCTCTTCTGAAACCTCGGTTTCAGAAGCTCTTGGCAGTCACCAGGCTGTCTGACAGCTGCTGCTCTTCAGCTTAGAGTGTACCCTTAGAGGACACGGGCCACCCTTTGGAGTCCCATAGGAATAGGAGTGTTTTGTTTGAGTTTGCTCTCCACATTGCCCCAGCCTGGCAGCTCTGAGCTCCTACCAGGGTTCTCCCATAGTAAGGTACCGTGGGTAGCTTAGGTGATAAGCTGGGACTCTAAACTGGTTTGGTCAGAGATTCTAGCTTCCCCTTTGCTCAAAAGCTGCCAAACAGAAACTTAGAGTTCCCAGCCTTCCTGTATGCAGTCTCTCTGCTGGCTTTGCCTTCTCCTGACAGCACTCCAGATGGTGGCCCTGCTGTCAGGTGAGGAAGACAAGGGCAAAAATAGTACTTGAACTTGTCTTATGCACATACTTTTATTAGATGCCAGGAGTCACTCCAAGAACAAAGCAGAACCTGTCTATGCTCATGATCTCCAGCCAGATTGTCACTGTGGGAACTGTTACAGAGGAGGCTTTGAGTCCCTGGCTCCTTTTAGGAGCCCATGTGTTTGGGCCCAGAATCAAATGTCCCATCTAGAAAGCTGCCCCTGTGACCACCAGCCTAGCCTTTCTGGAACACTTAGCACTTGCCTCCTCTTGGATCCTACTGTTTCTAACTGAGGCTGCCAAGCTACTGGGAGACAGAATCTCTCTGGCTTTGCTCTGAGCAGCTGTGACCAGGCTTGTCCTTGTCCTGGACCAAGGCATAAAACCCTTCTCTTAAGGCATAAAACTGCCCTATACTTCCCACTGTTGGACCAGATGTCCATCCTCTCCATGTGGGGAATGGCTCCCATGAACCCCTTGTCCTGTGCCAGTTGCTGGGAGCAAATTTCCTGCTTATTCTTCTGGATTTGAATTTTTTCACCTATAGCCTGGGACCACTAGTAGAGCGGTCCTAGGCAGCTGGAAGAGATAACCCCAGGAAGTGTAGCACAGCAGGAAGCAAAAGAAACCCAGATCAGGGTGGATGAGTGACTTTCAAGAACCATTCAGCTTTTTTCTTGTCATCCAGACCACTGCCCCTATCTGCCTCACTGCTACCTTCCTTCCAGATCCCGGCCACCCAAGCCCGTATCATGGAGGACATTGAGCAGTGGCTGTCCACAGATGTGGTAAGTTGCCTACCAAGCAGGGATCTATTTGTCTTGTAAAGTGGCCTGATGAAGAAAGGCAAGTATAAATATCTTCACCTAGTCACTCACCATCCTCTCCCAGGCAACAGCCTCTCTGTCTCAGATCACACTCCCAGCATAAGGTCACCATGTGTGACAGCCATCATTTGGGAGTAGTAAACTGTCCCCTCAATAGCCCCCAGATACCTAAAGCCACTCAGAGGGAGGCATCATCATTGTCTCATTTCATATCAAAAAAGCCGGTAACTTAGGATAATCATGCTAAAATCTGTACACCTAAAGAAGCTAAGCAAGAAGAAGGACCCTGGGTAGGATGCTCAATCCTTACTGAGAAAGGCAGACAGGATAGACATTAGAAGAGGATGAAAACAAGGAACAAGATAGGAGCCTACCACAGAGGGCCTCTGAAAGACTCTACCCAGCAGGGTATCAAAGCAGATGCTGAGACTCATAGCCAAACTTTGGGAAATGTGCAGGGAATCTTATGGAAGAAGGAGGAAATAGAAAGGCCTGGAGGGGATTGGAGAGCAACAAAGCCAAAAAATCTGAGTGCAGGGGTCTTTTCTGAGACTGATACTCCAACCAAGGACCATGCGTGGAGATAACCTAGAACCCCTGCTCAGATGTAGCCCATGGCAGCTCAGTCTCCAAGTGGCTACCCTAGTAAGGGGAACAGGGGCTGTCTCTGATATGAACTCAGTGGCTGGCTCTTTGATCACATCCCCCTGAGGTGGGGGCAGCCTTACCAGGCCACAGAGGAAGACAATGCAGACAGTCCTGATGAGAACTGATAGGCTAGTGTCAGATGGAAGGTGAGGAGGACCTCCCCTATCAGTATACTGGGGAAGGGGCATGGGAGGAGAAGAGGGAGGGACCCAGCTCATGGCTAGCACTTTCTAAAGGGACATGACCAAAAGACAGAAATCCTGAACCATCCCACCAGCCCCAAGCCCTGCTACTTGTAAAAAGCAGAAGTAGGAGGTGTCAGAATCAGTTCTGGCATCACCGCAGTGGACACCAAAGACCCAGTGAGAGCTTGGGCACTTCTGTTTCTAAAGGGCCTACTTACTGAGGCAGAAGTCTCATCCACCTCCATGCCCCACATGTTCAGGTGCTTAACAGGTTATCGATTTACCTCCAGCCAGACCTGAGCACAGCTTTAGCCCTAACAGCCCCAGCGTATGGGTGTCAGCCTTCCATCATGGAAGTAGATAGTCCCCATCTCTGGACCCTGGAGGAAAGGAATGTGCTGTTGGGCACCTTAGTTTGACATTCTGTGCTTAGCTTTCAACATCCACCATCTTAGGCTATGCTACAGTGTTTCTTCTTCTTTCTTTCGTTTTTTTTTGTTTGTTTGTTTGTTTGTTTGTTTTGTTTTTTTGTTTTTTTTTTGTTTTTTTTTTTGTTTTTTTTTTTTGAGACAGGGTCTCTCTATGTAGTACTGGCTGTCCTGGACTAACCCTCTGAAAATCTAAGCAAATCCCAAATTAAATCATATGCTTCCTTCCTTAGGTTGTCTGGTCATGGTGTCCCTCCATAGCAATAGAACAGTACCTAGGATAGGCACACTGGGTGGCAAGTCTCAATTTAATATACAAGTTCAGGGAGTTAAAATAGATTTGGTCATAAGTTTGTTGGATTGTGTTGCAATAAAATGAGTGTTGGACTAAATAATGTTTATTATTTGTGTTACGATTATCACGGTGGCATTATTTAACCTGCTGTTAACCTGGGCACTGGGCCCTGACTGGTCCTGCACTTTTGTTTTGGTTTTGTTTGTTTGTTTGTTTGTTTGTTTTGTGAGACAGGGTCTCTCTATGTAGTACTGGCTATCCTGGAATTTGCTATGTAGACCAGGCTGTCCTTGAACTCACAGAGATCCTCCTGCCTCTGCCTCCCAAGTACGGGGATTAAAGGTGTGTGCCACCATACCCAGCAGTCCTCCCTGTTTCTTGGCATTTAACTTTGAAAAAAGATGTTTTAAGATTTCTTTATCTATCTGCATGGGCGTGTTTATGTTACCGCATGCATCCCTGGTACCTGAAGAGGCCGAAAGATGGCATCGGTTCTCCTGGAACTAGAGTTACAATTGGTTGGGAACTGCCGTATGGGACGGAACCTGGGTCCTTTGCGACAGCAACAAGTGCTCTTAACCACTGAGCTGTGTCTCCAGCCCCACCTAATTATGTTTGTGTGTGTATGTGTGCGCTCGCCCGTGTGCTCGCGGGCACACGCACACGCTCCCTCCCCAACCCACCCCCCACCCCCCACCCCCGCACGCACAGCCCACAGAGACCAAAAGAGGACATTGGGTCCTCTGACTCTGCTATTATAGGCTCTTATGAGTTGTCTGTATGTGTGCTAGGAAATGAACCTTGGTCCTCTGTGAGAACAGTGTGAGCTCGTAACTTCTAAGCCAGGTCTTCAACTCCAGCCTCCCTGTTTCAAAGGAGAAAAAAGTCATGGCTCAGAGAAATTGGAACACCTGCGGCCCTTGAAGCTCAGGAGGGGTTGAACCAAAGCCTATGTCCTGACACCAGGATCAGCTTAAGCACAACACCAACACTGGTCCTGGTTCCAAGGGCCTGTCCTTGCCCGCCCCACCGTGTAGCCAGCTGCAAATGCTCCCAGCAGTAATAACCTTTATCTCCTTCCCTCTGCATTCTCAGGGCAACAGTGCTGAGGAGCCCTCTGGTGTCACCAGTGAAGGTAACAGCACCCCATCTACCTAAGCCTCCCTGAAAGTCATAGTTCTGCGCCTCTCCCCTCCCTTAGCTCTAGCCTACAAGCCTACTCTTTCCCCTAGAATTTGACAAATTCCTGGAAGAACGAGCCAAAGCTGCCGATCGACTGCCCAACCTGGCCAGCCCTTCAGCTGAGGGACCCCGGAGACCTTCTGGCACAGCCCCTCGGAGGAAGACCCAGGAGAAGGACGATGACATGCTGTTTGCCTTATGAATGCAGGATCTGGCATCCTGTAGCCCAGGGCCTGGCACTATCATATCCACTGGGGCCCTTCCCTCCCTTGGTGTTACTGCTGCTTGGGGGTGTTTTGTTACCCCACTTCTCTCCTCCTGGAGCCTGGGCGGCAGTGGGATGAACTAGGGAAACAGGTCAGCCCTGCCCTGGGATCCTGACTGGTCCTGCCTCCTTCTCCATCCTGCTATTATGACTTTGCTGAGACCTGGGGCCCCAGACAAGCCGACCTGTGTGACCTGATTGACCTGGTGTGAGGCTGCTTTCATGAAACTCCTCTGGTCCCATCCCCAGAGAAGCCCACAGGAGCCCCCCAAAATCCACACTACCAGTCTGGGCAATAGGGGAGACATTACCACAGCCTTGCCCATCCCTTTCCCCTGCAGAGTGGGACCTGACGAAGGGGTGGGCTGTGGTGGTCCTGGCTGAGCTGTCCACTGTCCCGGTACGAAGATGCACCCAGTGAGGAATGACCTCACCAGCCCAGGTGTTAAGATGGGGATTCTGGGTACACAGAGCCCCCCAGTTCCTCCACTGCCTCTCCCCCATTCTAGCTCTGTTCCTCCAGCAGGGCTCCACCCACCTGGGGCTCACCTGTTGATTGGTCCTCAAGTAGAGGGGGAGGTGCCTTTTGTATCCCTAAATAAAGTACAAAACCACCTGCCAGCATGACCTGCTCTGGCAGGAAGCAATTTGACCTCCTGGGGGCCAAGGCCTGCTTTGAGCTAGAGGCCATCTGATACTACTCACAGCACAGCAGGGCAGGTCGCACAGCCATGCTCATAGATACTACAGTCGTGGCTTCGCCACACAAGTCCAACTTCTGCTCTGCACAGGAGAGCCATCGGCCTGTTTGGGCTCCTGCACACACCGCTAGCCCTAGCAGCCGGGTTCTGTCCACCCTACAACAGTGGCACATTGCTCAAGAGAGGGAGCCTAGTATCGGTGGGTAGTGTTGACATGCTGGGGCAGCCAGCCACCCGGAGGGTGCTGGTGGCAGCTGTGGCCCAGGCGTTCCACAGTCTGCACTGCATGCTGCTGACTAGAACTCTCGGCTGCCTTGGCACACAGCCCCGGGCACTGCGCCATGAAAATCAGGTGTGGGCACCCAGAGCTCCCCTGGTTCAACACAGCCCTCAAGAGGCCTTGTTCCTAGCTGTAGGCACCTGCTGGCCCAGCCTTTAGCAGCAAGAAAAGGGCAGAAAACTAGACACTGTCTTCTCCAAAGTCAGAAAGCAGTGGTAGGCACACAGGATCTGGTGTCTGCACTCTGAAACCTGGCCCAGCCCTCTAGGGACAACCTGCATGTCCCCTCTAGGGACAACTCAGGGGAAGGGCTGAACACATATCCACCCTTGGTCTGCTCCCACAGCATGTATGGTGTGGCCACCTTTACAGGTGGCTAAGCAGGGCCTTGTCTGACTAACAAGTCATGGAGGAGAGGGACCCCAGCCCACTTTTCTACCTACTTTGTTCTTTCCATAGCTGAAGCCCTTTAGGGGAACTGACTGTAATGATCAAAGGCAGGGCTGCTGCTTTCAGGGTCCGACGTCTGGGTCATAGGTGTGAGGCAGATGCCATGCTCAGTGCTGCGGATGCATACGGGGGTGCGAAGGATGTGCCTGCCCGGGGACTGGTAAAAGGGAAGGGGCAGGAAAGAACTGGGAGCTGGGATTGGTCAATCGGTTCTCAGACTTCCTCCAAGACAGGGAATTGCTCCAGGGGCTCTCCCTGTGGAGACAAGGCAGGCAGCAGAAGGGAGCGAGGGGAAGGCTGCCAGGAAACCAGTCATTGCATGCAGACCTTAGTTAACAGCAGCATGGCTTGGAGCACTGCTGCTCTGGTTCCTCAGCTCAGTCTGCCTCTTCTTCCCAGCTCCCAGGACAACTGCTGGAGACTTAGCGGGTAGCACCAGTCCCTCCTCCCTGCCTCCAATGCCCCTTGCAAAGATGGTCACAATTGACTGGATCCCAGCAATGGGAACGAAGCAGAGGCTGACCATGAGTCCTGGTTCTAGTTCTGCCCGGGCCAGCACTTCATGAAACCCCTGCCTTCCAAGATAGCTAAAAGTTTGTCCTGCTCCAATTTGCGTGGGCTTGGCGTCAAGACCAGTGACCTGTTGTTTCCCATTGTAACCACAAGATGGCAGCAGTGCTGCATGCATGGGAGCTCTTTATGTGTACACACATACCCTCCCACCTCCCCACCCTCACTTCTCTGACAGGTGAAACAAGGAATTGGAATCTAAAGGACCTGAATTCCCTCCTATAAAACCCAGCTTGATTTCCAAAAGCTTCGGCTCTGACACTACCTGACGCTTGGGCTGTAGAGAAGGCACACCAGAGCCAGCAATAGACTGTGAGGCTATGGATTGGTAGAGCCCGTTTCACGACGCTCCGGATAGAGCCTGGTGTGCACTCTAATGGCTCCTCTGTCCAAGTGTATGTCTAGCTGTTTCTGCGTGCAGGAAGTCAGGAGGGGCACCCTGGCAGCACAGTTCTCAGATCCCAGCTTCTCATGCTGTTCCTTTCTCCAGTGATGAGAGGTAGCCCTGATGTACATTTTTGGGTTGGTTGTTTTGGTTTGCTGGGTTTTTTGTTTGTTTTCAAAGTAGGGTTTCTCTGTATAGCCCTCGTTGTCCTGGAACTCACTGTAGACCAGGCTGGCCTCTAACTCAGTGACCCACCTATCCCTGCCTCCTTAGTGCAGGGATTAAAGGCGTGCACCACCATTGCCCCAGCTTATTTTGGTTTTTCGAGCAAGCAAACTTTCTAACCTTCCTCCTCAAACTCTTGAGTGTTGTGGTCGCAAGCATCATCCCCCATGCCTAGCTTGGTCCACTCTTACTGCTTCTTTCTCAGTCCCATCACCACCAATCTGTTACTCTCCCTACCTGATGTCCTCCAGGCCATCCTCCGCTGGACCTCATGACTCTGTCCAAACACCAGCCTTCCCTCAAGCTCTTGAACCCTCTCTGGACCACTGCAGTCCCCTCACTATCAGTGACAATCTTGCCACTCATCTCACAGCTTTGGGACAGGAAGAGAGAGTGGGGACAGGGCAGACTTCACTATGGGCAGATGGACAGAGTGACATCCACATCCCACTGTCTGGGCAAACTCCACATCTGAGCAGTCCTGGGTGTGTGCCTGGAGGAGGCCTCCTCACCTCCAGCATCAGAAGGCTCCATGGTCCATACAGTTTCTCTGCATGGTTCCCAGCAATAGGCCTCAGTTGGCTGAATAACACACATCTGTTCACACTGGAAACTGGAAAGTCTAAGATCCAGGTGTGGCAGAAATGTTCTCCTTGGTTTGCTGATTGATATTGATATTGTATCTTCACCCTGACCTCCTCCTCTTAGAAAGGCATCAGTTATATTGGATTAGCCCTTCATCCAATGAAGACATTGCACTTCATTCACCTCTTTAGAATTGCTGTCTCCAAATACACACTGTGAGGTCCTGAGGACTTCAACACATACATTTGGAAGGATAAATTCTGCCCATGGAGATCACACACAGATTCCTCCCACTCTACAGAGCAGTGACCTCAATTTCTGCCCTCGTGGAGATTTGAGATGACTAATAGATCATACTTAACCCAGCTCCAGAGCCATGGGAACCCAAGAGCCAGCAATGAGGCCAAAGCAAAACAGGAACAAGAGAAAAAAAGGACCCAGGTCCAGAGAGTCTAGCTGGGCTTCCACCTGCTCCTAGGGCTGCCATGTAAAAGTAGCACCCAGCAGTCAACAGGCAGCCTTCACTGGTACCCTTGGACCCCATTCTCCCCTCCCTTGCTTAGCCAGTCCGCACTCTGCCCCTGCCAGAGGCCACCCTGCATCACAGTCCCCACAGCTGTGTGTGTGGCAAAGGACAAGGTTCAATTTCCAGCACCCATATGCTAACTTATAACTATCTCTAGCTCCAGTTCCACTGAATCTGGAGCTTTCTTTGGGCCTCTGCAGGTAACAGACATGCACACGGTACACAGACATATATGCAGACAAAACAGTCATACAATTTTTTTTTCAAGACGGGATTTCTCTATGTAGAGTTGGCTGTCCTAGACTCACTTTGTAGACCAGGAAGAATACTTTTTTTAAACAAATTAACACTTGGGAAGTAGAGGTAGGTGGTCACTGTGAGTTTCAGGCCAGCCTGATCTACAAAGCGAGTCCAGAAGAGCCAAGGCTACACAGAGAAACCCTGTCTCATAAAAATAAATTTTAAAAAAATTGACATACCAGGAAAAAAAAAAAAAAAAAGCAGGTGACAAAGTCTGGAAACATTCCCTCAGCTAGACTTCATAAATGAGTGGAGATGCTCAGGCCAGTGTGCTGAGGAGTCTTGAAGTCTTTTTGGATCACGTTTTTCGTTGCTGAGTAACCATGGCTGCCTTAGAACTCAAGCTGTAGATCAGGCTGTCCTGCAACTCAAGATCTGCCTGCCTCTGCCTTCCAAGTGCTAGGATTAAAGGCATGCATCACCATGCCCAGACATTTGTCTTTCTTAATAAATGGTCTCTATTTTTTATTTCTTTAAATATTTTTCAAAGATTTGTTTACTATGTATACAATGTTCTGCCTGCATGTTGCCTGCACGACAGCAGAGACCGCCAGATCTCATCGTAGATGGTTGTGAGCCACCATGTAGTTGCTGGGAATTGAACTTAGGACCTTTAGGAGGGCAGCCAGTGCTCTTAACCTCTGAGCCATCTCTCCAGTCCCCTCTAACTATGTGTCCCTGGTGCAATTTTCAGTCAGCCGGAAGGGAAGGTTGGGGGGGGACAAAAAAAATCAGGAGTCAGGCAACCTCTGAACTCAGATCTCTACCTATAACACCATCTCAGCCTGGCTTTGGGAGGAGGCAGCTCCCACCCAGACTGTGAGCCTCAGAGCATGAGGACTCCCAGGCCTACCTTTTCCAAGCAAGTTGCTTTGTGGCTGGAGTCCTACCTGGGAGTCGACAAGCAGGCCCAGCTTCTGCCTCACACGTCCTCCATACATGTCCACACACACAACACTGTTTGATTTGAGGCAAACCCTTTCCTCTCTCTGGGCTCCAGTTTCCCCATTCGTTATCCCATAGAAATGTCACACCACTCCCACTGTTCTGCCCAGCCTGCTTTCAAACTTCAGTGCCCCCTTCAGGAAAGAATGAAACAGGTGGAAGATCACCCCTGCAATCCCCATGTTCAGAAGGCTAAGGCAAGATGGTTGTTTATGAGTTCAAGCCCAGCCTGAGTTACATTATTTCAGGCTAGCCTGGTTTACAGAAGGATACCTATCTTAAAACAGAGAAAGGAGGTTGGCGAAAACACAACACAAGGCATGGAGGTTTCTCTTGCTGCAATTAAGCACCATCCATGATCAAAAAGCAAGTTGGGGAGGAAAGGGTTTGTCAGCTTAAACTTCCATATTGCTATTCATCATTGAAGGAAGTCAGGACAGGAACTCAGATCCTGTCCTGAACTCCAAGATCCTGGAGGCAGGAGCTGATGCAGAGGCCATCAGCTTACTGCTTACTGGCTTGCTTCCCGTGGCTTTCTCAGCCTGCCTTCTTATAGAACCCAGGACCACCAGCTCAGGGACGGCACCACCAACCATGGGCTGGACCCTCCCTCATCAGTCACTAATCAAAAAAATATCTTACGGCTGGATCTCATGGAGGCATTTTCTCAACTGAGGCTCCTTCCTCTCTGATGACTCCAGCTTGTGGCAACTCAACAAACAAAATCAGCCAGTACAGAGCCTGAGTCATCTGTAGAAATGGGAAAGCAGGGAACTAGTAAGATTATGCTACCTTCCAAACCAGCAAAAAAGGAACGCATCTACCAGCAAGTTGGACGGACAGGTAGAGGGGAAGAGCCAGCAGGCCTCAAAATAAAAGAGACCAGTTGGGTGGTGGAGGCAGTGGCACACACCTTTAATCCCAGCACTCAGGAGGCAGAATCAAGCGAATATCTGAGTTGAGGGCAACCTGGTCTATACTGGAGTTCCAGGACTGTCAGGGCTACCTAGAGAAACCCTGTGTTGAAAACAAAAAGGTGAGGAAGTGAAATTCAGGCTAGGGTCCATTCTTGTACCCTGGTCCCACCCCCAGTAAGGGGAAGTAAAATGGACCATGGAGGGCATTGTAGGTAGCTGTGCTCCTACTGGATGCAGCCTTCACTAGAGCCCTGGGGAACTGAGTTTAAAAAGAAGTAAGATCAGTGAAGCTAGCTAGTTCAAAGTCCAGTTTCTGCCTTACTTCAAGAAGGCACCCTGATATATATCATCAGACTGGTGTGTACTAATTCCTGGACCTGGGCCTGTGCAAAGGGCTGCATGGAGGCTGGGACCATCACTGTGTATGTGGATGTATGTGTATATAAACATTCACATTTGTGTTTATATGATATTTTGCAGTACGTCAAGCAGTTACTCTTCCTCCCTTTTGCACATCAGTGATGAGACTGAGTCCAGTGCTACCCAGCAGAGACACTCTAGCTGGCAGCATCCGCCTGTGGAGCCCTGCTGCTTGAGCCAGACCCCATGACCCAAAAGGACAGGAGGTGAGAAGAACCAGACTCACCGGGGGCTCCAGGCTCTGAAGCAACCTCGCCAACCCTGGCCTCAACCTCATGGGCACATTCATTTTCATTCATGAACCCAGGAGTCCTGTACTGTCCTTGAAGGTTTTTCAGCCAGCTATGCAAAATGCTGAACCTGCGCCTTTCACTTCTTGCTTTACTGCCATTGTCCTGGTACCCATGTCCTCACTCCCTCCTCAGTCACTGTTGTGCTAGGAGCCCTGGCTCTACTGTAGCAGCTAGCTACAGGTCAAAAGCAGACACCTGTGTGCTTTGTCCTGTGTTACCCAAAGTGCAATGACCTAGAGGAGACCGGCTCCAGCCGAGGGTCGGGGATGCATTCCAGCCTCGCCTCTTCTATCAGGCGTCTCGTTGCTCGGCCCGTTTGTCCTGCTGCTATCACATGTGCAGCACACAGGACCATACACCCTCCAGTCACCAGGAGCCCTCTTGGTATAGCCTAAGGTCCTGCATGGGCATAAGAAGAGGGTATTCATGAGATCTGAGGTTAAACTTTCAAGGCTTGGCTTAAGATTCATTACTTCTATTAATGTGTATGCATGTTTGCCTTTGTGAGTTTATGTGTTCCACATGTGTGCAGGTGTCCATGGAGGCCAAAGGGCACTGAAACTCCTAGAACTGGATTCGCAGGTGGTTGTAAGCCACTGGTGTGTGTGCTGGGAGCTGAATCTGAGTTTTTTGTACAAGAAAAAAGTCCTTTTAGCCTCTGAGCCATCGCTCCAGGCTAGAAGCTGAATTTTTTTATGTGTATGGGTGGTTTTGCCTGCTGTATGTCTGCGCACTACTTGCATGCAGTACCCATGGAGGACAGAAGTGGACATCTGGTTTTCTGGAGTGGGGTCACAGATGTGTGTGAGCTTCCATGTGGATGTCTAGAATCCAACCCTGGTCCTCCTGAAGAGTAGCCAGTGCTCCTGACTATCGAGCTCTCTCTTCAGCCCTTGTATCTTTTTACAGTTATAATTATTAAATATTGATAGTATTACATACAGTGCTCACAAACACACACACAACCTGAGGGCGCACATCACAGGTGAGCACGTGAAGCTCAGAGAAGAACGTACAGGAGTTGGTTTTCTCTGTCCGCCATGTGGGTCCAGAGAGAAAACTCAAGCTTTCTGGCTTGCTTCTTTTTCTTTCTTTCTTTTTTGAAACAGGGTCTCATGTAGCAAAAGCTGGCCTCAAGTGACTGTGTAGCCAAGGCTGGCCCAAACTCTTGAGCCTCCCTCCTTTACCTCTTCCGTGGAATCACAGACATGTACCATTCTGTTGGCCTTAGGCTAGACCTTTTCCAGCATAAAAGGAGCAAGAAAGTGAGTGGCATTGCCTGAGCTGTCTCAAAGTATGCAAAGGGGTAGGAACTGGCTGGTCATGTCCAGGGAAGCAACTGGAAGACATGGAACCAAGTATGTCCAAGCTGAGAATCATGCTGTGGGCTCTGTAAGCTCAAGGAGGTCCCTGAGGCTCCTGCCAGGAAGGGGGTAATAGTCACACTATCCTGGTGTACCCTGGAAGAAGAGTATCCAAGTACAGAGCCAGAAAGAGAAAAAAGAGAGGGGAGACAGGAGAGCACCAGTGAGCAAGGACCAGGCAGAGTCCCAAGGCTCAGAGATGAGCTGCTGGATGGGAAAGGAGACCAAAGCCATCCAAAAGAACCTAAAGTACCCTTTCCACAGTGTCCAGGGATGGGTCCATATGACATTGTTCTTGATTCCTGGCGTAACTTAAGGGGGAAACTGATATCGTGTCCAGAGCCCTTGATGTCCTGCAGACGAAGGAGGGGATGTCCTCAAATTCCTCGCTGCAGGAACCCACTTAGGTGGCACCAACCTTGACTTTCAGATGGAGCAATACATCTACAAAAGGAAGAGTGATGGTATCTACATCATAAACCTGAAGAGGACCTGGGAGAAGCTGTTGCTTGCAGCTCAAGCTATTGTTGCCATTGAGAAACCTGCTGATGTCAGCTTCACCTCCTCCAGGAACACTGGCCATCGAGCTGTGCTGAAGTTTGCTGCTGCCACTGGAGCCACTCCAATTGCTGGCCACTTCATAGCTGGGACCTTCACTAACCAGATCCAAGCAGCCTTCAGGAAGCCACGGCTTATGGTGGTGACTGATGCCAGGGCTGACCACCAGCCCCTCACGGAGGCCCCTTATGTCAACCTGGCCACCATTGCTCTGTGCAACACAGTTCCCCTCTGCACTATGTGGACATTACCATCCTGTGCAACAAGGGAGCTCACTCTGTGGGTCTGATGTGGCGGATGCTGGCCCAGGAAGTACTCTGCATGCGTGGCACCATGCATGACACTATCTCCCGTGAGCACTCATGGGAGCTTATGCTTTATTTTTATTTCTACAGAGACCCCGAGGCAACTGAAAAGGAGGAGCAGGCTGCTGCTGAGAAGGTGTGACCAAGGAGGAATTCCAGGGTGAATGGACTGTGCCAGCTCCCGAGTTCACCGCCGCTCAGCCCGCGGTGGCAAATGGTCTGAGGGTGTGCAGGTGCCCTCTGTACCCATCCAGCAGTTCCCTACTGAAGACGGGAGTGCCCAGCCGGCCACTGAGGACTGGTCAGCAGCTCCCACAGGACAGACCACCGAGTGTGTTGAAGCCACCACTGAGTGGTCCTGAGGTCCTCTGCAAAGGGAAAAAAGGTAGAAGGAAAATAAAGTTCCTAAAAGCTAAAAAACAAAACAAACAAAAACCTAAGGTACCATGCTACCTTGTTTCCTGGGTGGCTTGTTGTCAACCCTGCCAGCATCCCCAGATGCTCTAAGTACAAATATTTGTCAAGAGTGGCACTTTGTGGAAATGGAGAAGGGGTGAGTCCGCACAGCACAAAAGAGGAAGGCCTGTGAAGGAGCAAGGGCTGGGGCTCCATGGTGAGAGCAGAAGTGCCCCTCCACCCTCCAGACCTCCTGTAGGACTTCAGACTGTCATCTGCTGTTAGGGTTTGTAAAGCAAAGCATAGACTCCAGGCGCTGCTCTCCCCGGACGGGGTCCTCCATACAGCCAGGATGCTCTTAAAAATATATTTTTTATTTGTACATATTTATTTTAATTTTTAAATTGTGTGTTATGTACATGTGAACATAGTGCATGTTTGAAAAGGACATTAAAGTCCCTGGAGTTGGAGTTACAGGTGGTTGTGAGCCACCTGATGTGGGGTCTGGGTACTGGGAACCAGACAGTCCTCTGGGAGAGCAGAATGACTTCTTATAATGGCTGAACTGGCTCTTCAACCCCTAGGTGTTTTTAATTTAATTTTAAAATTACAATTGTTTGTTTCTTTACTTATGTGTATGTGTGCATTCCTTCTAGGGAAGATAGGCCAGAGGACAATTTTCAGTTCTCGCCTTCTGCTGTGGGATCAGATTCAGGTTATCTCAACTCCCCGAGCTTGGCAGTAGGAACTTTTAGGATCTGAGCCATCTCACTGGCCTTGACCATGTTTTAAATAACTGGCATCCTCAAACTTCAACAAAATTAAATCCTTTACCCAAATCAAAGACTCACTTTCTGGCATGGCCAAAGCTCCTGGCACTGATCCTGGTAACACCCAAAACAAAGGCTGTTTACACACACACACACACACACACACACACACACACACACACACACCCTTCAGAGTCCTGTGCCCTGACTCTAATAGCCTCTGTACAAGATGTTTGTTGTTCCCTGTAGAACATGCCTCTCCCACAAATTATCTTACCTACTCTTCAGTGTGGCACCTCCTCCAGTCAAGTCACTCCTAACCTCCTGACTGACACTCACCCATCATGGAATGCTCTGTATACAATATCAAGATGAATGGAGAGATCGTAAGATGGATTACTCCAGCTTAGATATGTGTGACTCAGTCGTGGCTCTGCGCCACTGTCCCTAGATCTATTGTCCGTATAAAAATAAGCTGGAGGTCCACTTTGGAGAGGAGGGGGTGGCGGCTGGGGCAGCACCTGTCTATTAACAAGTACACGTCCACATACAGGGTAGAGGGCTCTTGGCTAGTTCTAGAAGGTGATGACGTGAATAAGAGCAAAAATGAGCTCCCCATGTTTGTCATGGACCTAGACTGCCCTGCTGAAACATGGGGCCCAGGGAGACAGGGAGCCTGACTACTGCTCAGCTAGTTTTTTTTAGTGCAGGGAACATGTCCTTGAGGTCAAAGCAAATTCCCTGAGAAGCACAAAACCCACCCCACAGCCAAACCATCTTCTCAGTAGCAACCAGAGATCGGCCTTTGCCTCAGCTTCCAGCTGGCAACTGGTGGAGACTCACAGTCTTGGGCTGGTGTGTCACAGTAGCCAATCTTGGAATCACAGGCCTAGTTCTTATCAGCACCGCTCCAACATCAGGATATTTACCATCTACCTGGGAGCCATTCTCCCAGCAACCCCCAACACTGCCCACAAACTAAGCCATAGAGGTCAGTTGCTGCTGTGTTCAGTGGAGTCCATAGTGCTCTGGCATGTGTTCCTGTATGTCTCCTTAAGCACACGTGTGTGTATGTATGTATGCCTGTGGAGACCAGAAGTCAGTATCTAGTGTCTAGTATATTCAGTCATCCTGCGTTTTATTTTCCATAACAGGGCTTCTCACTAAGCTTATAGCTGGCCACCTGGGCTAACCTGGCTAGCCAGTGAGCTCCAGCCATCCTCCTATCTCTGACTCCCCAGCACTGGGTTTAAAAACATTTTTTGTTTTAGATATTTTTATTCTATTTTATACGTACAAGTGTTCTGCCTGCATGGATGTATGTGTGTGTGCCTGGTGCCCACAAGAGGCCAAAAGAGGGTATCAGATACTCTGGAGCTGGGGTTACAGAAGGCTGTGAGCCACCAAGTGGGTGCTGGGAATGAAACCCAGGGATTATGTAGGAACAAGTACTCTAGACCACTGAGCCACCTCTCCAGCCTGCCAGCACTGAGTTGTACGAGAATTTTGAGACTTCTAACACTTCAAGCCTAGGTCCTCATGTTTGCACAGCAAGCACTTTACAAACTAAGCCATTTCCACAGCTTCTTTACAATTTTTAACGAACCTCTGAGATTCCCAATGTACAAGTTGCATGACTTTAAACAAGCTAATTTATGTTTTGCTTCTTTGTTTGAGATCAGGTCTCACTATGTAGGTTTGGAACTCTCTCTATAGAGCAAGCTGGTCTGAAGCCTACAGAGATCTGCCTGTGTCTGCCTCTGTCGGAATTATAGGGTATGCTCCTGGACTGACAGAAGACTTGGGGTATGCCTCGGAAGAGGGGGTGCTTGCCCTGCTTGCAAGTTCCATCCCCAGCACCATGGGCAGTGGGCAAAGAGCTAACTCAGTGAAGGCCTATCCCACCCCTTTTCCTCTGCTCTCAGCCCTGCCATCCAGGCAACCAGCAGTCTCAAATCTGCCTCTGTTCCATGACCCATGGGCCGTCCTGTTGTCATCCTCCTGTGCTGTGATCCAGTTTGATAAGCTCTGGGAATGGATCCAGGGAAGAGTCACTGTCCTTGACCCCATAGACACATGGACAACCGGGAAACAAGGTGAGTGGCGACTAGCAATTGATTGATGGAAACCCTAGGGCTCTTGTCCCCATGAAGGCCAGCTGGGATACTGACCTCCTGGGTATTGCTGCCTGCTTGGGCAATACAAGGTCCAAGCTCTATTGGCCTCCAGAGACTGTCAGGTGACAGTGTAGCACATGCTGAAGAAGAGGTGAAATGGCAGGGATAGTTATAACTGAAGCCACCACCACCTCAGGACCCACACCCCACAGACACAGCCAACTAGAGAACATAAGCCCAGGCTGGTCCAGAGCCTCACACTACCAGCCTGGGCTATGCTGGTCCTTTGGAGGGTTTTGTCTCTATCTCTGTCTCTCTCTTGTTTTAAAGACAGGGAGTGAGTGTGTGTGTGTGTGTGTGTGTGTGTGTGTGTGTGTGTGTGTGTGTGTCCTGGAACTATCTCTGTGGACCATATTGGCCTCAAACTCACGGAGATCTACCTGTCTCTGCCTCTCTAGTGCTGGGATTAAAAGCCATGTGCTGCCACTGATGGGCTTGTTTTAGTTTTGTTTTTCCTTTTTCATTCTTTACTTCAATCTATTATATGAGAAACATTTTTTTATTAGAAATTTGCTTTGATAGAGGCAGGGGCTGGAGACATGGCTCAGTAGTTAACAGTTCAATTCCCAGAACCCACATGGCAGCTTAAAAATGTCAATAACTCTAGCCAAGGAGCTCAAGGCCAGCCTGGGCTACATGAGAACTTGGCAAGAATCTGTTGGGGCTGAAGTCCAGCAACTTCTTTGACAGAGGCATGTGAGCCCCATCAGGCTGTGGCAATAAATCATTCTGGTCTATTTTCAGTGTGATGTACATTTAGAGTCCATCAATGAATAACAGAGAAGCAGGAAGCACTAGGCCTCTGTCCTCCCCAGCCAGTTCTGCTGCTGCCACCTAGTCTACATGACTGAGTCCACTAGGAGGAAAGGGGTAGCCACAGAAGGAGAGATTTGAGGCAGGGGCTATTCGAGAGGAGAAGACACTGTCACTCTTTGGAGAATCAGTCTGCGGGAAAAAGAGGGTAAGAGTTTTTTGTGCTTTGGAACTATAAAACAACACTGCTTTGTGGGCAGTGGTGGTGCACACTTTTAATCCCAACACTTGGGAGGCAGAGGCAGGTGGATCTCTGTCAGTTTGAGGTCAGCCTGGTCTATAGAGTGAGTTAAGTCAACCAAGGCTACAAGGGGCTACATGGAGAAACCTTGTCTCAAAAATCAATCAATCAAACAAAAAAACATTGTACTAAATTGGTATCAGCCATTTTTATCTATTTACTTACTTTTGGTCTTTCGTGTAGTCTTGGCTATCCTGAATTTCCCTTGGTAGACCAGGCTGACCTCGAACGCATAGAGATCAACCTGTAAACACGGTGTTTATAGTAGCAAGAACTCCCAACTCCCGGCATAGCACAAACTGTGGAAGCTGAAAGGTGTCTGGGGAAGGGAGAGCAGCTGGCCTGGTGAGGCTGAGGAAGAAAGAGGAAGCACAGAGAGGAGGAATGGATGACACAGCACTAGAGGGGGACATAGGAAAGAGTACAGTTTGCTTTCTGAACACTCTTGTGTCTGTGTCCCTCAAAGGTTGGCTGTAGAGGGCTTAGGGTTCTGGGCTGCTAAAGCCACTGCTAACCCCAAGCAAAGCCTTGGTTTCAAGTTCTGGCACCACAAAAGGAAGAAGAGGAACCAACAAGATGGCTCCCTGGGTAAGGGATCAGCCATCAAGTCTGATAGGAGTTCAGTCCCCAGAACCCACATGGGAAAAAAGAACCAACTCCAGCAAGTTGTCCTCTGACCTCCACATGCATGCCACCTGAGAAATAAGTAAATGTAAAACAAGAATAAAAGCCAGGCATGGTGTCACGTGCATTTAGTCCCAGCATTCAGGAGGCAGAGGCCAGCATGGTCTACAGAGTGAGTTCCAGGTCAGCCAAGGCTACATAGAGACCCTGTATCGAAAAACAACACAAGAGGGAGTTTATTGCTAACAGATTCAAAGCCAGGCCTAGGGTTGTTTTTTCTTCTGTTGTGTGTGTGTGTGTGTGTGTGTGTGTGTGTGTGTGTGTTTTGAGACAAGACCCTGCTGTGTAGCTGAGCCCACTCCCTGCTTCCGCCTCCTGCTCCAGATGCTTCACTATGTCCTTCTTGATATCCTGGAGGTGTTCACTGCTGTGCGCATCTTAGGCAGCCTGTCCCAGCTACTGTGAGTTCACGCGGGCAACTGCACTGCAATGCCCAGCAAAGACTGTTCTCCTACAGGGACATCCACTGCCCCTGGCTTTCCAACCCTTCTGAGTTGATCTGTGAGTCTCGGGGTGTGTGGGGGGGTGCCCATTTAGAGCGGAGTGTCCCGCAGTCTTATTCTCTGCTCATTAACTCGGTATTAGTCTCTGTGCTAATCTTCATCTCCTGCAAAAATATGAGGGTTGAGAGATGGCATCTACTCATCTCTGGTAGAAAGGTGAGTATTTAGGAGGCAGGCTGGGTGTGCCGGCACACACCTTTGATCCTGGTGCTCCCAAGGAAGGTGATTCTTACAACTGAGCCAGCTCCTTCCGAGACTCACCAGGCATCACTTTCACAACTAGTGGCTCTGAAATGGTTTTGTTTGGGCAGGTTGATGTATGCTCTCCAGGACAAGGAACATGGGCCTTCGTCCATGCTTTAAAATTTTCTGTAAAAGCCAAGGGCAGGATTAAGCGGAAGCAGTTCTGTTTTTAGCTTACAAAGAGCAATTTATTAACAGAAAATAATTTGAACAGTCCTGTTTACAAGTATCGAATACAACCACACCCCTTCCTGTCAGAGGCGGTAGTAGTGACATCCGCAAACCGCCCAATCTTCTTCCCTGAAGAGCAAGCTCGGAGGGCTGGCCGGGCGCCAGGTGCAGGGGTCTTGGTCCTGGTCCCTCATAAGGCCGGAGCCTGATACACAGGGCAGCGATGCCCAGCTCCTTGTGTCTGGGGCCACATCCTGGGCAGCTTGGCTGCGTATGGAGGACTGATCTCTGGCCGCCTTTCTTTACCTTTACTCCACCAGTCACTCAGCAAATAAAGATATCACTGCAGGAAGCAAAGATGTGGCAGATAGCAAATACATTCCCTCCTTCAGCCTCTTGCGGTTCGAGGCTGCCTTTGTCTTCCTACTTTTCCTTCCTCTTACTAGCTGTGGTTCCTGAATGTTGTTTCGAGATTCCTCCCCTGTGAGCAGGGTTTTGTTGTTTCTGTGTAGCCTGGCTTTGTCCTGGTCGCTTTGTAGAACAGGCTGGTCTCTCAAATGCAAAAGATTTTCTTTCAGTGCGGGGTTAAAGGCGTGTACCAAAACACTGCGCCTGTCGAATAGTTTTAAGTAAGACAAGCCTGTGGAACTGACCTGGTCCGATCTTCAGTGACTGCAGCTGGTTCCCACCCTCCTGAGGCTTTAGGCAGGGTCCCCAGATTACTTCCACACAAGCTTCCAACGCACAAAGAAAGGAGGAGGGATGCGGGGGGAGGAGTAGGGTCACTGAGCAAAGTGATTCAGACGTCCCCAGGGAACAGCCGCCTGCTCAGCAAGTCTTAGGCAATTCCCCGCCCCAGGGCCCCTGCCGGCCCCGCCCCCTGCCCCTGTCTCCACCCCCAGCTGCGCCTTTTCTGCTGAGTCAAGGTCGGGGCACCCTGGTGCTGAGTCACGTTCTCGGGAAGTGTGCTGCTGAGTCACGTCCCGAGGTCTGTTTTCACTGAGTCATGGCTGCAGCTGCTCCGGATTGAATCCCTAGAGGCTGAGTCCTGGCCGGAAGAAAGCAGTGGGCGTGCTGGCCTAGCACGTCCTCTTTGCGAAGCCGGGATAACCCGGGTTCAGGCTCAGATCCGGCACTGAAAGTCAGGGAGCTATGGATGGACACCAAGCAGCTGGCTTGGTTTTTGGACACACATAAAGATGACAAGGTGGAGGTTAAGGAGAGCACAGAGGATAGAAATTGCAAAGCTATCCCTCAAATGCATGGGATTTGGGTATGGTCTGTGCTTATATACTGTGTGTATACAGAAATTTAAAAAAGAGCAATTCCCCCAGTGTTGTAAATTGAACCTAGGGCCTCACATATGCTAGGAACATACTTTACCATGAAGGACACGGATAGCCCTGGGCTTTACATCTAAAAGAGTTTGAGTGCTGAGGGCACATAGGTTAGTTAGTAGAATTGCTTGCATGGTAAGCAAGAAGGCCTTGAATTTGGTGGTGCAGGTTTGTAATCAGCACTCAGAAGTTGGTAGCAGGAGGATCAGTTCGAAGCCCGTCTGGGTTACATGAGACCTTGCCTTTAAATTAATAAAGTTGTTGGAAACAGCTATCTCCAAGTATGCCTTTTTTGCATTTTAAAAAATGTTTTTTTTAAAAAATGTCTTAAATTGTGTGTGTGTGTGTGTGTGTGTGTGTGTGTGTGTGTGTGTGTGTGAGTGTGCGCGTGCGTATGATGCTGGGGAGGCACTTGAGAGTCAGTCAGGATCAATTCTCTTCTACCTTTTCAAGGGTTCCAGGGATGGAGCTCAGTTGGTCAGGGGTGCACTACACACACTTTTCCTCATTGAGCCACCTTCACAGTCCCTTGGCACTCAACTTATTTTGTGCTAAAGGCTTAAAAAAAATTTGGACCTCACTATGTAGCCGTTGCTGGCAGTTATCTCTGCCTCCTGGGCACTGGGATTTCACCACCACTAATAAATGAACAAAAAGCTTAGTTGAAAAAAGACCAAGGCGGGCATGTTGGCCATGCCTCTAACCCTACTGCTCGGTAGTCTAAGGCAGAAGGCAAGCCTGGGGTGCAAAGTGAGCCAGCTGCCTCCAGGAACAGCGGCCAGTGCTGAGCTGCTGTGCAGTCTTAAGCAAGGGTCCCCTGCCCCTGCGCCAGGAGAAAAGCAGTGGCCTCCTAGAGGTCAGAAAGTAGGAGCCAAGAAGACACTGTTATCTGTCAGTTCTGGCACACTCTCTCTTCTCTGGGCTCTTTGCCTTGTTATGGATTCCCTTTCCCCTTGGACTAACTTGGCACAGAAGTGCCTGGCGAGTTCTTGTCCCTGCTTCCTGGAGTGCTCTTGTGTCACATGTATTTATGCTACATACATGCGTGTACTTTCTCCCTGTTAATCAGTTATGTGAGTTAACTCCCAGACCCAGCCAAGAGCTCTGTACCTAGGGCACCTGACCTCTGCTTACAATCTAATGAACTGTATCCGTTGACTCTCCTCTCGAAACTGTCACCTGGGTGTGCCTTGATAGAAAATTCAAGGGCAAAGGCAAATAGTCTGCAGTTTACTCTTTGGTGAGGGGCAGGGGCAAGAGGGGACACAAATAAAGTGACAAAACTCTTAACCTAAAAAGATGTATAGAGATTCTTTGGTTTTTGTTTTCTTGCTGCTCTTCTGGACATTTGAATTACTCCCCAAGAAAAGTTTACTTTTTTATGTGTGTGGGGAAAAAATATAACAGACCCCCAGACCATAGCACAACTGACTCCATGACGGAAGTACCACTCAGGCCATAAAATGCGGCAGATAGGCAGCACCACCAGCCAAAACGAGAACAAAGGTCGAATTCACCAAAGTCCATAGATCTGGGAAAGTTTCTACATGTCCTAACCTTGCTCTGCGGCTTCTGTAGTTTTGCTTCTGGCTAACTGTTCTTGTTAACTGAAGTATGTCAATCTAGGACATGTTTTTCGCTTAAAAGCTCACCCTCAGCACGGCGACACTGGAACCTGAACACCCAGTGTAGTCACTGGCTGCCTAATAAAGAATTTCTATTGGCTTAAACCACGTTCCAGTAGTTTTCTCTGGTGGATACCCTACAGGGGGAGGTCAGAGATCACCTGTGTGGAGTCCATTCTCTCCTTCTATCTTTACATGGGTTCCAGAGATCAAACTCAGGTTGTCAAGCTTGCTGGGCATTCCTTTTATCCACCGAGCCACCTTGCAAATAAACAAATGAGCAGAGACATAAGAAAGCAAATATTCATAACTGATGTGGGAAACAATGGTTTGCCAGATGCGAGTGTGTTCCATACCCTAACGTAGAGCACTTGGGAAATGTCTAGAATAGAGAAGAGCTGAGACTGAGTGGTGAAAGCAGAACTGGCTCTCTCTGTCCACAGTCACAGTGGGTACTTCCTCTGCTCTTCCCCAAGTCACGCCCAATTCTGAGCATCGTACAGATACTGAGCCAGCCCTTCTACATGCCCTTGAGTGGATGCTGTTTTTAATTCTTACTTTGTCAAATGAGGAAGTGGAGGCCCAGGGGGTTCCAGTGTTCACAGCACAGCCAGGACTTGGAGCTATAGCCAGGTTCCATACGGCAATTAGGGACCTTGTGGTCTGAATATGCCATCACCACACTTCCATCCAGCCTGTCTATGCTGAGGGAGCCTGGATGATATTTGAAAAAGGTGTGGCTCTATCTCTACCCCTCACTGTTTAGTCCAGTGGGTGGCTGGGAATAGAGACATGCAGGGGGCCAGGCACACCCGGCTCCAAATTTTAAGTGAGTGTGTGGCCTCCGACTTGGAGTTGAACGCCACTTTCCAAGCCTTCCACGTTAAGTGTGCAGACAGTGCCTGTGTGGTACCAGCAAGCTCTGCCTTAGAAAGGTGATATTCATAACTGTCATCTTGCTGCAGTACTAGGCTTCTCACACCTCAGTGAGGTGGGGTGTCTGCGGCACATGGATCTGGAGGGCAGGCCCCCCAAAGTAACTGAGGATAGGAAAAAGCAGAAGAGCGTCAGCTGAGTCTGTAGCTTCATGGAGCTATGACTGAGCTGTAACAAACTTTACATATTTACAAAGTGTGGTGAGTCCAAGACCCATATTCTGTATAACTACCCCTCCTCCAAGATTCTGAGCATATTCATCACTCCTAGAGGTTTTCTCAGCTTGGTGAGCTCTGCCCTCTACCAGGTAACACCCTATCTGATGAATTCACTTGGTATTTTCTAGACATTTGTGTTAGTTTATACATGTTATATATGTGTTATGTTTTTATATGTGTTAGTTTATACATGATATATATATATATATTACATGTTCTATCTAAATGGAATTATAGAGCAAGTGCCCCATCCCCCATTTTGGATTTATGATGAAGGGTCTCTCTGTGTAGCCCTGGCTGTCCTGAAACTTGCTGTGTAGACCAGGTTAGCCTTGAACACACAGAGATCTTCCTGACTCTGCCTCCAGAGTGCTAGGATTAAAGCAAGTTCAGCCACACCTTTTTGCCACCTTATTACATAGCTTTAATGACTTGGGTGTTGACTCAGCAGTTCCTTCTATTGTGTTCGTGTTTATCCACGGACCTGCTAGCGAACATGTGGGTTATCTCAGCTTGAGACTATGGCAAAGAAGACATGAGTAACCCTGAAGAGTCTCTAAAATCTGAAACCCTGCTCGGGCAACAAACAAACTAACAAGAGTGGTTTGGTCTAGGAATCCTTTCCCTTTAGCACCTAGGCTCCTTGGCTGGAAATAAAGCTACAACAACAACAATGAGAAAAATACAAATGAAGCCAGGCATGGTCGTGCACGCTTTTAATCCTAGCACTGGGGGAGACAGAGGCAGAGGCTCTCTGTGTGTTCGAGGCCAGATTTGTCTACAAAGCTAGTCCAAGACAGCCAAAGCAACATCAAAATGAAGCTGTGTCTGGTGAAGCATGACTTTAATCCCAGCACTTATAGTTCTGGGTTTGATCCCCAGCACCCACATGGCAGTTTACAATCATCAGTAACTCCAGTTCTAGGGGCTCTAATACCCTCTTCTAGCCTCTTTGGACATCAGGGACTAATGTGATGCACAGACATACATGCAAGGAAAACACCCATACACCTACAGTAAAATAATTACAATAAAAGACTCCTTAGGGGCTTTCTTTGGGGTTGGGAAGATTAATATTTCTATACACTATGATGAACTAAGCCTGATTTGGGACAAATGAGGAAGAGGAGAGCACAGAGCTTTTGGGGGGCTTATTATCTTTAGTTCAAATTAATCCTGTGCTAACACACTGTGTATTAGGGTAACATTCTAATCATCTGCAATTAAAAAGAGCTGTACTCACTCTTAAGATCAGTCACAATAGGGCTCATCCATCTTCTTTGTTGTGTTTTTTTTTTTTTTTTTTTTTTCCCAGACAGGGTTTGTTTGGGAATCCCTCGTAGTTCTGGAATTCGCTCTGTAGAACAGGCACCTGGAACTTGGGAGATCCGCTTGCCTCTGCCTCCTGAGTGCTGGGATTAAATGTGTGCACCACCACTGCCCAGCATCATCCATCTTCTTTGTGTGTGTGTGTGTGTGTGTGTGTGTGTGTGTTGTTCAATTTTAATGACTGATCCAGGAAAGACCACAGCCAAGCCACTATGTTCAAACATGAGGAAAGCTTCATTTCTTGGTCTCTTCCTCCTTGGACAGAATCTTGATGATCTCCTCCTTCTTGGCCTGGAGGCACTCCTCCTGGCGCTTCCATGCTTCCTTGGTCTTAGACCTGTGAGCCTCAGCCTGGGCAGCCAGGAGTTTCTTGTGGGCCTTACCTGCCTTCAGTCTGTGGATATGCTCCATGAGAATCTGCTTATATTTGAACACATTCCCTCTGACCTTCCAGTACAGGCTGTCATACATATGGTGGTCAATCTTCTTAGATTTGCCATATCTCCTGAGGAGCCCTCGCAGTATCCTCATCCTTCTCAGCCAGGTCACCTTCGATGGCATCCAAGCATCGGCCGTACCCTTCTGCTTCCCTATGCCCATATGCCTGCTTTTCCGTCGGGCCAAGGTTTTTTCTGGCATTGAGTCTGGGAATGGACAGTCACAAGCTTCAGGATGGAAAGCCCATCTTTGATCAGCTTCCTGATTTGCTGACGGGAGTAGGTATTGGCGATTTCATTGGTCTCATTGGGGTCCAACCAGACCTTCTTTTTGCCATAGCAGAGGACTAGAGGCGAGTCTCTTCTGTAGTCTGAGCCTACTCATGGCTGCGGACACAGCAGTGAAAGATGATCTATCTTCCTAATTAAGCTCTTCTAACAAGTGTGCAGTGATCTCTCTGTGGCCTGAGCGTGTATTTCACACCTGTCCTTTCTCAGACCTAGTGAGTATGTGCTGGTATTACAGTGAGTATATGGTTGGTTGTCCCTCCTACTCCATCTCCCAAGTGCTGGGTTACAAACATGTACCTACTAGTCTCTAGGAAAAGGTGGTATTCTAGGGGAGGCTGGCGACTCCTGAGCATAGGAGTCTTGCCGGTTCAGGGATGGAAGGTATTCCTCTGAGTCTGGCATGCTTGATGTGAGGGAGAATAGAGTGAGGACCCTCTACTGGAGAGGTGGGCTGGGCTAGATCTCCAAGGGGTTGGGGTGCTGGGATAAAGGCCTTGCACTTTACCCAAGGGGCAGCAGGAAGCAGCCGAAAGGGACCAGGGCTGGACAGCTTCCTGTTATCATCATATGAAGTCATCAGGCAGGAGGAAGAAAAAGTCGGGATGAGGAGGGGGTCCACCTCTGATCCAGCTGTCTCCCTGCTGTCTGTGGGAGGGTTTGTCATGAGGCTCTCCAGGGGTCAGCTGCTGACCCCTCTCTTTTCGTCTCTTTCTGCTGTGGGTAACAGTTTTATTAGGAATGATCTTTTTCTGTCTTACATATGTGGCAGCACATGTCTGCCTGCCAGTCAGAGGGTTCGTGCCTTACAACTGATGCTCCTGCCAACAGAATTCCATGTCCTCGTATCAGGCTAGTGGGTGTTTTCTCAGCACCGGGCTGTCTGCCCTGGTGTACATGCTGTACCTGTAGGCTGCACACATCCACCGGGGCCTGCCTTACAGGGCTGCGGGTGCATCCCTCCTGGTCTGGCTAAGGCTTAGTGTAGTCCGTTTGCCCTCTGTAAGGATCCCTGCCAGAAGACACCTAACTGGAGCAAAAGGCACCAAGGGCCTCAGGCTCAGCCAGGACTCCAGCCCCCACTGGAGCCTGAGCTTTGTTTTCCACTGCGGCTGGAACGGCTGGAACGCTGAGTTGCCTTTTCCTCACTTCCCTGCAGCTGCTGTTATGCTGTGTCATGGTTGGGAGGGGGACAGCAGACAAAGGGAAGGCAGATTTTGCTGAGTCACTCTCTGTTTCCTTGCTTCCCTCTGAATAGTTGGTCAAAGGGGATAGTTTTAACTTCAGTCAGGAGGAAGTGAAAGTTCTAGAAGGCAGAGAAGCTTCTTGTGTGGTTCTAAATTGTTTGCAGAGCCCTGTCTGAAACATTTGGAGCACACACATATACACAAACACATACACAGAAATACACACACACATATACACAAACATACACACACAAACACATAAACACATCACATACATACACTCTCTCACACACATATACACAAATATACACACACACAAACATGCACACACAAATATATACAGGTACACATACATACACACACACACACACACACACACACACACACACACACATACACACACACACAAGAGTTGCTGCTGTTTGCCCCCGCCTCTCAGTTGCAAATATTGGCAATGCCATCTGCCTAACAGAAATCTTTAGAGTTCCAGCTGACTTTTCTCTTGGGTCTGTTCTATTCTGAAATCCACTGTGGGAGCCTGTGAGATGGGCTCAGGGCTATGGGTAGAGCTAGGCACGCCTGGGCATTCCCTGTCTTTCTAGCTTCCTGAAGCCTCCCGTGCATCTCTGCTTGCGGCTATATCCTACATCTTTATAGGAAGCAGGATAGCAATCTCTCTGTCCTCTTCTGCCCCTTCCTCATCCATCAACTGTGTCTGGACACATCATGCACTTTGTGATGATCTTATATCCTGAGGGATGGCCCAAGACAGTCTCATAGCTGCAGAATCTTCTGACCACCTTCAGAATTGCTCTCTGGTCTTGCCATGTCAGGGTGTAGGTATCTTTGATGAGTGGGTATTCAGCTAGCCACTGCAGGAGGAAGAAAGGCATGGATTGGGACCTTTCTGGTGCCTGAGGCAGAGGAAGTCAGGAAGCTGAATCAGTATAGGCATAGGGGCAGGGACAGAGGCTGAGAAGGGGCCAGAACAGTCTGGCATGGCTGCCTCTGTCCCCAAATCTTGTATAGCTTACCTTCTAGATACATCTGGGGCTCCCAGAGAACCAGTCTGGAGCCAGGAGTCAGAAACTCAGTGTCAGCAAAGCTGGGGTCTCTTAATTGGGGCATAGCATGGATCAGTGCCTCTGTCTTTGGGTGCCCTGGTTCCCCATGCAAAAAAAGGGACTCATGTTTCAATTTCTGGGTTCCTTGGAATAACAGGCTCTAGATTTACAGACTTCTCATTATTTCCTCTTAAAGTCCTGGACCCTTCTTGTAAGGGCTTACGGTAGGATGGCCAGGAGGGATGTTTGGCTTCCTAATACTGGGACTAGAATTCTGGTTCTGCCACCAGTATAGCAGTGTAACAAAATTCCTTGGCTTCCCTGTTCCTCATTAGAATCAAATAGGAGAGAGATGAAAATGGTGGTTGTATAGCCAGGGCCACACACACACTGCGCTTTGTGGTGACAGCTTGATTTAGCCCTTCTGAGAGCTTAGTGACATGACAGCCCAGCAACAGCTTCCCCACTCCCACGAGGAGCCCCTGTGCAGCCACTCATTCTTGCAGTTATGAGTAACTGCCTGCCACCTGCCAGGCACAGGTCAAGCCCCGAGGATTTACAAAACAAAGTGGACAGTGTCCCTGCTCATCTGCTTTCCGTGTCACCGCTGGGGAGATGGTCCTTTCCAGAACACCTAAAGGAGCACCTGCTTGTTGGCAGTTGTCATCGCCACTTATCCTGTGGACACCGTTTGCAGGCAGAAGATAGACCATCTGCTTTCGAGGAACATCCGTCCTTCTGTTACAGTGAATTCATCCCCTTAAGCCTCACATGTTAAGACTTCGTTTTCAGGTTTGTAATGCCAGGCTATTACCTACTGCTACTCTGGTAAAGTTCTTGATAGTATGGAGTGAGTTGTCTGCAAGTTACTGGGAATTGCTATTCAGGTGTCACTGCTTAGAGTAGCAGAGATGATACCATTTTTACCAAGTACCACAGCTTCTTGGGCATATGCAGGTGAGACTTGGCCAGCCCATTTCCCTCTGTGGGGAGAATTAACCCTTGGCACGTAGTTGCCAACCTCTGTTCTCCTTTTCTTGGCGCCAAGGACTTGCAACCACCATTTCTAAATGATAGCCTTAAAAACAGAGGAAGAAACTGTGGTGCCTAAAGCTAACCTGTAAGCTCCACCTGCCCAGGAACCAGGTAATGTCCCAGAATGCTAGTTATAGTTTTTGAAAAATAACAAAGCCTCATGGAGAAATGCAATGGCCTATAGGTTTGTCCTTATAAATTCCTGCAACATGTGTCTTGAGGCCCTTCTCAGCTGGGAAGTTCCAGAGAATGGTCCTGACCAAAGTCCATCCCTTGGTCAGTATTTAATATTTAATAAAGCTTTCTTCAAATTTGGCCCAAAATGGTAGAGTTGGTTGGTTTTTCTGGCGACTCTCAGGATTAACAAAACAAAAAAAGAAATCTTTGTTGATATCAAAAATCTTTTTTTTTTTTTTTTTTTTTTTTTTTGTGCTGGAGAGATGGCCCAGGGGTTGACAGTGCTTACTCCTCTTACAGAGGACCTGAGTTCAATTCCCAGCACCGACATAGTCAGCTCACTAGCACCTGTAACTTCCAGTTCCAGGGGAATCCATTGGCCTCTTCTGGCCTTCCTAGGCACCTGTATGGATGTGGCTTGAATGAATGCATACATATACTCGGGCCCACACAACAACACATACATACATACGTACACACATAAAATTTTGAGACAAGCTTCTCCGTGTAGCCCTGGCTGTTCTGAAACTCGCTCTGTAGACCACTCTGGCTTCAAACCCACAGAGATCCGCCTGCCTCTGTCTCCCAAGTGCTGGGATCACAGGCGTGCACCACCACCGCCCGGCAAATTTTTTTTTTAGAGAACTCACTTTTAAACAAAAATTGACAACTAGAACTATGGCGGCTTTGAAGAACCACCAAACATGTTTGTGTATTCTCTGTCCAGTACTGAGGGGTCCTCCTCACTGGAATTCAGGTGACTGCCCAAGCCCTAGCCTGCTAAGCCTCTGCGGGCATCTGCGATGACAGACGTATCAATGCCATGTGTGCTGACTTCACAGTCTCCTGCACTTAGGCATCAGGAAGTCATGGTGTGGACCAGGTTCTAGAAGGCCAAGCAGGCAGCCAGACACTCGGGTGCCGCTCTCCACGACACCCTGGGCAGGACTCTTCATTCTCCAGCTCAGTTTCCCCACCTGTAAAACTTGAGCCATCTACCATGACAGAGGGATGAACCATGGAAAAGTTAGTGCCGGCAAACCACGCAGGGCTCAGTGTGCTGTACGTAAAGGAGTTGAAAAGCAGCTGTCCCCAGAGTTCCGGGAAAGCAGACTCAGGGGCCCAGGTGGGTGGTCCCCGGGTTTGCCCACCAGCAACTCAACTCTGACAAGCATCGTCTCCTAGTTCTGGAACATTCCAGAGCCCTGAGGGGCTACTCCTGTCCTCCTGTCACTGAGTAGAATAGAGGGAGAATTCTGGAAAGGACCCAAATACAGCCCCAGAGTCAACTCACTCAGATTTCCATTTTTTTAAAACTTCTGTAACAGAGCTTGCCAGAGTCATATGACTTATCCCCTGACGGGCCAGGCCAACCCGCCCTGGGGCGGGGTGTTGCAACAGGAGCCAGAACTCCGGCTCAGCTGGGCGGCACCACGTGACCCACTGACTTAAAGGGCTGGCGCGGGCAGCTGCTCACCGGCAGTCACAGACAGTCACCGACAGTGGCCTCCAGAGTTTCTGCTGACAACCGCTGAGTGGAACCTGCCGGAGCAGAGCCATCTCGACCACATCCTGGAGCCCGAAGAGAGCAGAGTCAGCCTAAGCCAGCCCAGCCCAGCGATGGAGCGCCCACAGTCCGACAGGCAAGCCACTGTGTGGGGACGGGAACTGTGACGACCCGCGTCCCCTGTCCAGCCGGGGAATGCAGGCTGGAGCCAGGGGACGAGTTCCCACCCAGTCTACCTGCCGCCGTGGGCAGCTGGAGGGAGAAGATGTGATTCACCCCTCTGGCACCCTGCGGGTGACGGGATGGGAGTGTCTTTGTAGTATCCGGGTTTGAGGGCTGGTGAACACACTGCTGAGTCCTGGATCATGGACTTAACATTCTAGGCTGGGTGTTTGCCTCTCCTGGTGGCGCTGAGTGGTCACTTGTCAGGCAGGACCTGTGATCCTGGAACTATGTAGTTCAGGTTGGCCTTGAACTCAGATCCGTTTCCTTTGCTTCTGCAGTCCTGAGACTGACGGTATTTCACCACTATTTTTAGCTTCTTCTCTCTTTTTTCTTCTCTTCTCTTCTCTTCTCTTCTCTTCTCTTCTCTTCTCTTCTCTTCTC
>NW_026590809.1:6992353-7037411 GCF_907164565.1 Psammomys obesus | reverse complement strand
TCTTCTCTTCTCTTCTCTTCTCTTCTCTTCTCTTCTCTTCTCTTCTCCTCTTTTCTTTTCGAGACAGGTTTTCTCTGTGTAGCAGTGGCTTTCCTGGACTCACTCTGTAAACCAGGCTGATCTCGAACTCGGAGATCTGCCTGTCTCTGCCGTCTTAGTGCTGAGATTAAAGGCCTGTGCTACCCTGCTCAGCTCTCTTTTTTCTTTTTATAATGCTGGTCTTGCTTTTATTTTATTTTTTGAAGTCTCACTACATTTTATTATTGTGTATATAGAAGGGCCACATATGCGCCACACCTAATGTGCAGAGGTCAGAAGACTTGCAGGGAGTCACTTCTCCCTGTCCACCCCGTAGGTGGGTTCCAGGGAAGGTAGGGTTATCAGGTATGGTGGCAAGAGCCCTCCTGGCTGAGGCCTCTCACCCTGCCTACACCTCGACTCCTCCCCACCCCAACTTGTAGCATTAATGATTGAACTTTGGACTTGATATATTCTTGGCAAGCACTCACTCTACCACTCAGGTACAGCATGAGCCTTTTTTATTTAAAGACTGTCTTACTAAGTCATCCAGGCTGTCCTAGAACTCTCAAGTCCTCCTGCTGCAATACTTTTCTTTGATTAAAGATGAATTACTCAGACTGCTTACTGTGGACATGTTTGAGTGTAATGTGTGTGTGAAAAGTTTTTTTTTTTTTTCTTCCCTTGAGATGGTCTTCCTACATAGCCCTGGCTGTCTTGAAATTTACTATGTAGATAGACCAGGTTGGCCTCAAACTAAGAGATCTACCTGTCTCTGCCTCCTGAATGCTAGGATTAAAGGGGTGTACTTCTACACCCAGCTGTGAAATCTGTAACTGAAACTTTTTAAGAAATGCCTCCAGATCGAGCCTAAAAGCTCATCAGAGTATCTACCCTTAGCCAGGCCATTGGTGGATTTCTCCCTGTGGTTCTGGGGACTGTTTCCCATAGTATTTAATGACTGACATCTGTTGGCATGGTTAAGCCCGTGGCTTGGCCCAGAGTGGAGGGTAGAGCTGCAGGTCTGATCTTGGAAGGTGAGGTCCCAGTGTGCTGGACTTAGCTTGGGGAGAACCATGCACCGACATGTCCTACTGACTCTCTTTTCTTCCTCCACAGCATGCCCCAGGATTTGTCTGAGGCCTTGAAGGAGGCCACGAGGGAGGTGCACATCCAGGCGGAGAATGCTGAGTTCATGAGGAACTTTCAGAAGGGTCAAGTGACCAGGGAGGGCTTTAAGGTATGTGATATGTAGGTTGGATAGAGCATGGGGGAGGGCATAACAGCTATACCCAGAGCTTAACCCAATAGTTTAGTGGAGAGAATGGATCCAGGAATCGTCCAAGGAAGTCACCTCACTAACTTTGACACTCTAGCTCAGAAGAGAAGAGAGGGTCGGTCACACAACAAGTTCTTGGCTTTCTATTTGAGGCTGACGGAGGAGCCAGGCAGCAAGACGCTTACTAAGCGAACACTTATTCTACGTTGCTCACTTTGTACTCTAATCTCAAGCTTGAGTACATAAGGGGAAGGCATAGAGAGGTTAAGAGGCCACACCATCAGCTTTAGGTGGAAAAGACCAAAATCAAACAAAGACAGCCAAATTTCAGAGCACGTACTCTTAACCTGGTTAACCCAGGGCCTTGCACAAGAAGGATAGATTCTTTACCACTGACGTGCAATCCCAGCTGTTGGATTATTAGACAGGGTCTCACTACATAGTTCAGTAACACTCAATACTCCTGCATCAGCCTCCCGAGCATTTGGACCACATGCATGCTCCACCACACCCAGATCTTCTGACCCAATTTCAACTTGCCAGGGCAAGTTTGCCTTGTCCCTGCAGTCCTGTCCTCACACTGAGACTGGCCACCTTATCTAACCTGAGCCATCTTGTCTGAGAAATAGGTTTTCAACAGCAGGGCTTTCTTAAACACCCAGTACACACAGTAGACTCTGATTTTGCTGTTTCCTGGCACAGTTGTGAAGACACCAGACACACAGTAGAGAACAGTGTGACTGAGGGTGGGGAGCGGAGGGTAATGGGGACAGAAGGCAGTTATGTAGGGCCTTCTAGGGACCTGACGGATTGGCTCTGGTTTTCAGCTGGTGATGGCCTCCTTGTACCATATCTACGCGGCCCTGGAAGAGGAGATAGAGCGCAACAAGCATAACCCAGTCTACGCACCGCTCTACTTCCCTGAGGAGCTGCACCGAACGGCTGCCCTGGAGCAGGACATGGCCTTCTGGTATGGCCCCCGCTGGCAGGAGGTCATCCCTTTCACGCCGGCCACACAGCACTATGTGAGGTGCCTCCATGAGGTGGGGCACACTCATCCTGAGCTGCTGGTGGCCCACACGTACACCCGCTATCTGGGTGACCTCTCAGGGGGTCAGGTCCTGAAGAAGATTGCACAGAAGGCCTTGGACTTGCCCAGCTCTGGTGAGGGCCTGGCCTTCTTCACCTTCCCTAACATCGACAGCCCCACCAAGTTCAAACAGCTCTACCGCGCACGTATGAACACTCTGGAAATGACACCTGAGGTCAAGCACAGGGTGACAGAAGAGGCTAAGACTGCGTTCCTACTCAACATTGAGGTAAGCATGCTCTTCTAAGCCACACTCTTATTATTGGGGGGAGGGTCCCGGAGTCACAGTTAAGTACAAGAACTTGCTGCTTACTAGCTGGGTGATCATGTCAGATCTCTTCATCTCTCTGATCTTCAGTTTCTGTATCTGCCAAATAGGGATAAAAATCCATCTTCAAGGTATGAGGGGCAAGCAAGTTGGTACAGTAAGGTCCCTGTGGGAGGGCTAGTATAGGGTAAGCTCCGTGATGTCATTGTTCTCTTGTGTTGTGGGATGCACATGACCATCATCGAGATGGCATCTTGTGACAGTACTGTGGCTTTACATGAGGTACTTGTGCACCTGTGCATAGCCAGGTTGGGTTTCAGATGCTGAAATGCTTCAGGTGGCTTTGTTTATTTTTATTTTACATGCATTGATGTTTTGCCTGAGTGTATGTCTATTTGGTGGTGTTCAATCCCCTGGAGCTGGAGTTTCAGGCAGTTGTGAACTCCCATGTGGTACTGGGAACTTTCAACCTGGTTCCTCTGGAGAGCAACTACTGCTCTTAACCTCTGAACTACCGCTATAGCCCCTAGGGAAATGGATTTTGAGGAGGGCCCTGAAAGCTGGAGTAGTGTCCCTCTTGTTGATGGGTATGCTATGGTGGACAGGGTTTCAATTTGTGACCTCCTGGCTCCCTACTTTCAGCCTGGAATCCCTTAAAATTTCTAGCAGGCAAGCACCTGTTAGGGAAGGATCCTTTTAAGTCTCTTGAATCCAACAATATCTAGACACTCCGTTGCCCTTCTGAGGACATGGTGTAAGGAGTGAGTTTAGAAGCATGCCCTTAATCCCAGCACTCAGGAGGCAGAGGCAGGAAGAGTTCAGTGAGTCGCAGGTCAGCCTGGTCTATGCAGCAAGTTTGAGGAGGGCCAAGGCTACACAAAGAAACCCTATCTCAAAAAACAACAAAAAGAGAGAGTAGACACAGGGTCTCCATCCTAACTTCTAGTCAGTCTCAAGCAAGCCCTACAGCAGGAGCTGTGGTTCCCTCACCTGCAGAAGTAGGCTAACGAACTCCATGGCACACCTCTGAGCAAGGATGAGTTTACCCATGCATAGTCCAGAAGAGACTGCAGGTTGTAGGCTGTGTAGCCATCACACAGTCATGTGCTGTCTCAGAGGAGGCAAAATGGCTGTCCTCATTGGGATACAAAAAAGATTTTCGACTCCAGATTCAGGACAGCTGTTCCTGGTGGGGACCAGGAGGGGTTACAGACAGTACTGGGGAAGCATAGGCAGGGGAGCCGACTAAATCTGCTCTGTCTCTCTCATAAGGTAGGCGAGAGACACCTGGGTGTGATAGTTTTCTTGTGTCAGTTCCACAATATTTTATAGCTTGCTTTAAGCTCTGCCTTCAGCTGGGCTCACTAGTGAGTCTCATTAACATGGCAGTGTGTCTTCTTTTAGCTGTTTGAGGAGCTGCAGGGCCTGCTGACACAGGACAACAAGGATGAGAGGCCCTCACAGAATGAACAGCTTCGCCAACGGCCTGGTAGCCTGGTGCAAGGTAAAGGTGCTTCTGACTCTTCTTGGCAGGACCATGGCCCAGCTTTGATTCCTTTACTCTCTTCTTTTCTGAATGTTTAGATTAGATATAGTACAGACAAAAGGGCCCAGGGTTAGCCTGTTGTGTGTGTCTGTGGTGAGCTATAACTTTCCCATCTCAGTTTCCCCACATTGGAGAACTGTATAGCTCATTGGCTGAGGTATACAGAAATCCTTTAGAAGTCACTGGCACAGAAATTCTTTTATTTAGACCCCTTTTCCCAACTTTTTCTTTTTGAGGTGGAGTCATGCTGAGTTAGCCAGGCTGGCTTCGAATCCTGGGATGAAACAATCCTCCTACCGTAGTCTTTCACAAATAGCTGGGGTTGTGTTTACCTTTTCAGATCCATTAACAGCTCCCAAGCAGGTGCCTACATGAGGCAAGGATTTTGGAACCTATTTCCAGTTCAGACTCTCCAACACTGGAGTCATGTAATTACTGGACCTTGGGCACCAGCCCTCTCTGCTGTGCCTTGCTGCATAGTGGCTACAGAGATAGAAAGAGTTCCACAAAGACCAGAGTGATACAAAATGTGCCAGAGCCTGCCACCCCTGGAACAGAGTATGGTGGAAGAGAGGGCAGGCAGGGCAGGTCATGTGACCCTGTTTTGCTCGATGTCACCCTAACCCACCTTTTGCCTAAGGCTCTTTCAACTGGGGTAGGAGCCCCCCAGTCCTGTTACTAGTATTTCTGGTGGGCCTGACGGAATTAGCTACCTGGCTGGGTTAGGGGCCTTTGCCTTGCTGTGGCATGCCATGGCTGGGTGTGGAAGAATGAACAGCTTGGGGGAGCTCAGGAGATCCTAGCTTTGAAGGTGTTCAAGCAGTGGCTACTAGGACTCTGCGCTCAAGCAGAACCCTGGCCTTGGACAGGAACTCTACCAGAGATGTGACACTGCGTCTCCTCTTGGTGCACTTTATACCCCAGGCAGCATGAGTTGACCTTGTCTTTCTCTTTCAGACACTACCCCAGCAGAGACACCCAGAGGGAAACTCCAGATCAGCACCAGCTCATCCCAGTCACCGCTCCTCCGATGGGTCCTCACTTTCAGTTTCCTGGTGGCAACAGTGGCAGTGGGAATTTATGCCATGTAAATGCAAATGTGCTGGCCGCCATGGGCTGTGAACTCTCTCCAATGTGGCCTTCTCTCTGTGGAGAAGAATCTTGCCTGGCTCTCTTCTCTTGGGCCTCTAAGAAGCTTTTGGGGCTCCTAGCCCCATCCCTGTGCCCTCTCTCAGGAATGCAGGAAGGTGCCTTCTACATTTTTCCCTCACCAAAAGCACATCCACCCAGTGGCCTGAACTTTGAAACCAGCAGCCCCAATTCCTGCAGCAGAGCCCAAAAGCTTTGGCCTGTCGTGGCAGCTGTTCTGAACCCAGTGCCCTCAGTTATCGGCATCCATGTTGACTGACCATGACCGCTTTCCCCCGTGTCATGGCCTCTTTGATATCAATGTGCAGATTTTCCGTCTTGTGTTTCTGTCTTGGTTTTTCCCCAGTTCCACCTGAATGGTGGTATTTTGTTGTATTGTTTTTTTTTTTTTTTCTAACAAAGTTGGGCTGTCTTATGATGGGTGGGTGGGGAAGCATTATTTTATTAGTTTTAACCTTGGTCTCCAACGTCTGTGTGAAATAATAAATGGCATTATCTGACAGTCACTGAAGTATCTTCATGTCTCCGCTGTCCATTACCCTCTTGTCCCTTCAGGGCCTGGCAGGAGGGCAGGTGATGGTAGCTTTAAGCAGTTGGGCAGATGTTATTACTGTGGGTGTGTGGGTGGGTGTTTTGTGTATGTAGATGCTTACGCATGTGTGTGTGTGTGTGTGTGTGTGTGTAGGCCAGAGTTCAATCTTGGATATCTTTTTAGGAACTGTCTACCCTGTCTACCTTGGCTTTTTCTTTTATTTAGACAGGATCTCACTATGTAACTCTGCTTCGGGGAAGTCTGCTTTGTAGACCAGTGGGCCTAGCACTCACTGCCTTCATGGTGGGATGACACGTTTGCACCATGCCTCACCAGTCCACCTTGTTTTTTTGAGGGGAAAGGATGATAGGGGTTGAGACAAAGGTCTCTTACGTAGCCCTGGCTAGCCTGGAACTTTCTATGTAGACAAGGCTGGCCTTGAACTCACTGAGATCCTCCTACCTCTGCCTCCTAAGTGCGTACCACTGCGCCTGTTCAGTCCACTTTGTTTTTGAGGAAGAGTCTCTCACTGGCCCTTTTGGTTAGAATGTTTGGTCAGCAAGCTCTAGGGATCATTGTGTCCCGATTCCCCAGTGCTAGGATGACAAGCACACACCTCCATGCCTGTTCTACAAGGGCTTCACCTCAGGTCTTTACTGACTGACCTATTTCTTCAGCCCAAGACTCAACATTTACTGGGGATGAAATGTGCAGATTCTGGGGTAAAGTTGAGACACTCTGAATAATGATATTTAGGGACTAGAGGCAAATGCCTGGGTTCACATTTCCTCCCAACTTTTCACTTACTGTATGTGTGTTGGGATGCATAGCCACAACACTCAGTGTGAGGAGACAGTTCTCTCTTTTCACTTTTACAAGGCTCCACTTCTAGAGATTGAACTCCGGCTTTCTGCCCAGCTTTACCTGCTGAACTATCTGCTACTCTACTTTGGAATTGGTCACTTAACCCGTCTGAGACTCAGATTTACCACCTGTGACATTAATACAGTGATGCTGACATCACCTGTGTGTCTTGAGAAGCCTGCTAAATCCCAAGGCCTTCCATCACCCCTAGCTCTCTTCTGCAGAGGGAGGGCAGTATCTTCTGATTCTTGTACTGTTGGAGTCATCTGTCACGCTTGTGTAAATCCTCACAGCCAACCTGCCCAGTATCAGGAAAGATTCCAGCCAGGTCTGATGAGCTCTGACCTGGGGGATGAAAGCTACCAAACACTGAACAGACACACCAGGGGACAACGACAGTGACCACCAGTATGAGGCTGGGACTCAGGAGATCTTTGACCCTCATACTGGCTCTATTACCAAGTCTGGAATCTTAGGCACAATGCTTCTAATCTCATTTTGCTCATTGGAAAAATCAACAATATATCTGCCTCCCACAGCTTAAGAGGGAATTCAGTGATGTCAAAAAACTAGTCTGTACAGAAACTCCAGAACTCCATGGAAGTGTATAGCTACAGAGTTCAGCTTTGTGCCAAAAGGTGGGGTCCCAGAGTCACCATCCAAGAAAGACATCCTAAAGGATTCAGATATACATTCAACTGGGTCTAGAAACCATTTTTTGTTGTTGTTTTGTTTTTTCAAGACAGGGTTTCTCTGTTGTAGTATTGGCTGTCCTAGAACTTGTTCTATAGACTAGGCTGGCCTAGAACTTAAGAGGTCTGCCCAGTGTGCCATCACCACCCGGCCAGAAGCCATTCTTTATGGAGTATAGATGAATGCAAAGCATAGCTCTCCTACCATGGGCCCAGTTACCTCATCTGTAAAATATTTATTGTGATAGGGTAAGAAAAGTTGGGGGGAGGTGCTAAAGAGATGGCTCAGTGCTTAAAGCACTGCCCGCTCGCTCTTCCAGAAGACTTTGGTTTAATTCCCAGTACCCACATGTTGGCTTACAACGGTATGAACTCTAGTTCCAGAGGATCTATTGTCTTCTGCCCTCTTTGGGTACCATGTACACATGTAACGCACTGACGTATGTGCAGGGAAAATATTTATACTTATAAAATGAACAAAAAGGCTGGGGATATAGTTCAGTGGTAGAGGGCTTGCCCAGCATGTGGAATGCCCTGAGTTCAAACATGAGTACCTGAAAGGTGGAGAAACAAAGGGAAGAAAGGGGAAAAATATAAATCATTTGATTTTCACAAAAGAATAGTTGCATACTTTCTATCAATCGTCAAGAGATGAACAAAGCCAGACTAATTAAAACTGGACAGACTAAGAGGAATATAGCAATAGGGAAAATAATGCAGCATGAGCTGAACATCCCACCCCTTTTCTTGTCAGTGCTGGGAATCAAATCCAAGGCTCTGTTCACATTAGGCAGGGCTCTACCACTGAGCTAAATACTCTCAACTTCTATTTGCACAATAGTGAACGTATAGGGCTGGAGAGATGGCTCAGTGGTGAAGAGCACTGTCTGCTCTTCCAGAGGTCCTGAGTTCAACTCCCAGCAACCACATTGTGGCTCACAACCATTTACACTGGAATCTGATGCCCTCTTCTGGCATGCAGGTATAAACACAAATAAAGCACTCAAATATAAATAGCAAATTTCCAGTGCATGTGGTGCTGTAAACCAAATCTAAGACCCTGTATATGCCAATTGGGTGTTCTTCTACCAAGCCATAACTCCACCCTGCTCTGGGCCTCTGAAAGGTAGGTTGATGGACTAGCATCATCCTACGGGATGAAAAGAATTAAGAAGCGAAGATTATAAAGTGCTTGTCAATGTAGGTGTCCTGAGACCAGCCTGCCTGCCAGCACGTAATTATCAACCAAAGTTAGGATTCTGTCCTCTTACAGAGACTAGGTAACAGGTCCTATCCTCATAGGCTGACTGGAGCAGTGACCATGATTTTGTCACCTTCAGTTTTCTCTGGCTAGCGATATGGCCTTGAGCCATTCTAAATATTAGTGGTTATTCAAGTCTTTATAGACAGAGGTGAAGCAGGGATAGGTAGGAGCCCAGCCACCCTTGCCTGTCTGGATCTGGCTCATGTCTTTTGCTGACTAGCCAAGAGTTTCAACACAGGGGGAGAAGTTATGGCTCACTTACCAGAGTTCAATTCCTAGTACCTACATGGTGGCTTACAACCATCCCTTCCAGGGACACTCATACCTTCTGATGCACAAGCATGCAGGCAAAACCCTATTATACAGATAAAACAAAAATCTTAACATTAAAAAAAGTTTCAACACATCTGACTGGAGATTGAGTCCATCCACAGCAACTATACTATTACTACCTACAAATATCACAAGGAGCTGAAGAGGAGTAAATGATGCTCAAGAGCATGAGATGTCTCAACCTCTGTGTATGAACACAGCGTGAATGTGTGGGGTGGTGCGCACAGATGTGGGAGGCCAATGGTGGCTGTCTTCCTCTGTCACTCTCTACATGATTATTTTCTTTTTCTTTTTCTGAGACAGGGTTTCTCTCTGTGGCCTTGGCGGTCCTGGACTCACTTTGTAGACCAGGCTGGCCTTGAACTCACAGAGATCCATCTGCCTCTTCTTCCCTGGGATTACAGGTGTGCACCACCACATCTGGCTTCCACTTTATTTTTCCAGACAGGGTTTCTCTGTGTAGCTTTGGCTGTCCTGGACTCATTCTGTAGACCAAGCTGGCCTCAAACTCATGAGATCCACCTGTCTCTGCCTCCCAAGTGCTGGGATAACAGGCATGCACTACCATCACCCTGCTCCCACTTTATTTTGTAATTACTTTATTTTTGGTATTGAAACATGAACCCAGGGTCTCACACATGCTAGGAAAGCATTCTACCACTGAGCCACATTCCCAGCCCTGTTTTCTTTTTTGAACAAGATCTTTCACTGAATTTAGAACTCATCAGCTGCTTAGACTGGCTGGCCAATAAGCCCCATGGATTCCTTGTCTCCAGCTCTCTAGCACTGGGTTTACAGTGCTAGAACTGTGTCCAGTTTTTTTAAGTGGTTACAGAGGAACCAAATCAGGTCCTCAGGTTTGCACAGTAAGCATTTTACTGAATGAGTCATCTCCCTGACCCCTTAACTTCTCATGTGATCTATGTATGACAAAACTATTTTGATTTTAAAAAATGGAGTTCTGTGGTGGTAGTACACTTTTAATCCTAGCACTCAAAGATCCACCTGCCTCTGCATCCTGAGTGCTGGTCTACAGATGGAGTTCCAGAACAGCCAGAGCTACACAGAGAAACCTGTCTTGGAAAAAAAAAAAAAAAAAAAGAGTTTGTAAATAGACCCATATATATATTATATAAATATATATTTAAGCTTTTTATCGATTCCTTGTGACTTTCACATTATGCACCCCAATACCACTCATCTCCTGTCCCTTTGTATATACCTTCTGCCCTTGCACCCCCCCCCAAGGAAAACAAAAAAATCTCACCATGGAAGCTGTAGTGTGTCCCACAGTATACCCTTTTGTCCACATCTCACTTGCAAATGTTCACTGCAATGGGCCATTGGTCTGGTTCGAGGCCCCCGGCTTCTGCTACACTATCAACACTGGATCCTCACTGGGACTCCTTTCTGTTGCCTTGCATCATGGAGATGCTGCAGCTTTGGATCTGCAGGACCAGCCCTTCATGTGCTCCAGCAGTTGAGAGATTGGGTAGATGTTGGGGTAGGCCAACTCAAAAGGCCTGAATTTGAGCTTGGGTGGTAGCTGAGTTGGTCAGCCCACCAGCTCTCCCATATTCAAGCCACTGCGGTCCACTCTCCTGCACCAGACCACCAGGGCCAGCTCTCCAGCACTGTACCTGTCCGCTCACCCAAGTGCTACAGGCGGCGAGGAGCGGGGCCATGTCTCACTCCTCTGGGGGCAACTCTACTGTGCTGCCCAGGGCAGGGCCAGGTCTGCACAGCCCTTGCATATCAGCATGGTCCCAGGAGAAAGCCCAGACCAGGGACATGCACACGGCTTTTGTGATAACATGGGCCATGGACACTGACTGAGACCCCTCCTGCTGCAGGGACATGGACCCAGACTTGGCCCTTAGCAGCAGCACGGGCTGGGACTTCACCATGGCCTCAGGTGGTGGGTCAGGCTACTCACATCAGGCTGATCCTCACCACCCTTGCGCCTCCGGTTCCATGTCTTGTCTCAGCGCTCAAGCCTTTCGGATTCTCTTTCTCTCCACCACATACTTGCACGCTCTAATGGTGCCTATGATATGCCAGATGTGCAGCAGGCAGGCCTCTGGGTGTCTTATAAAAAAAAAAAAAATTCCAGCCAGGCTTAAGTGTCCAATGCCTTTAATCCCAGAGGTAGAGACAGATCTGTACGAATTCAAGGTCATTCTTATCTGCATAGAAGCTCCAGAACAGCCAAGGTGACACAGTAAGGCCCTGTTTAAAAACACCAGAACTTTCTGAATCTGTGCCCTTTCCCCGTCCCTTCCTCCGTGTGTGAGCTCAGTGCTTTACTCTCGGAGCCATCTCACCTGCTTCCTTGAACCATACTTTTGTCTTAACCACATTCCTTCCTCATAAGTCACCTTCTAATCTCATTTATAAAAGCCCTCTTTCACCAGTGTAATAAATCCCCTTTTGTAATATTAAGAAAACCTTTTGATAAGGAAGCGAGTAGACCAACACAGTCCTCTCTCCCCCACTTCAGTGTAGGTTTTCTCCTAGAAGCAGGTGAACGCCAAAGCCCCTATCTTGCCTGTTTAACGGATCTGAAGGACTTATACCTTCATTTGTCTCTCCTTAAATGAATTTGTCCATTTCTTTTAAGATTTGCTTTTCTGGGCTGGAGAGATGGCTCAGAGGTTGGGATCACTGGCTGTTCTTCCAAAGGTCCTGGGTTTGGTTCCCAGCAACCACGTGGTGGCTCATAGACAGCTATGATGAGATCTGATGCCCTCTTCTGGGGTGTAGATGTACATGCAGGCAGAATACTCTATAAATAATACATCTTTGAAAAATAAAAGATTCGTTTTTATTTTTGGGGGTTGGGAGGTGGTTTAGATAGGGTCTCCCTATGTAACAGCCACGACTGTCCTGGATTGGATTTGTAGACCAGGCTGACCTTGAATTTACAAAGATCCACTTGCCTCTGCCTCCTGAGTGCTGGGATTAAAGGTGTGTACCACCACCGTCTGGTGATTTATTTTTATAGTTATGTGTAAGAGTGTTTTGCCTGCATCTACGAATGTTCACTACATGCATGCCTGGTGCCTGTAGATGCTAGAAGAAGGCATCAGATCCCCCGGAACTGGAGTTACAGATGGCTGTGAGTCACCATGCAAGCGCTGGGAACTGAACCGGGATTCTCTGCAAGAGCAGCCAGTGCTCTTAATTGCTGAGCCACCTCTCCAGCACTCTGTCTCTCGACCAGTCCTTTACTCTGACTTTCCCTAAAATTCTTTTCTGTGCGGCAAGTCGAGCGTCCTGTCTGCGCCAGAGAGAGGCCCTAGCCAACAATGTGGAACTTCATCCCTGCCCTTGGTGCCAATGCTTGAGAACAGACTCAGGTTTTTGAAGAAGCAAGCAAAGCAATTTAAAATAGAATGTGTTAAACTTGTTTTGACACACAGGAATGACCACAAAATGTTGAGAAAACCAAGTCTTGGATTCACTTGATGGTTTTTAATAAACTGCAAAAATGCTCATAGTCTCTGTAAATACATGTTTGAGTGGCTGTGGCAGACAACAGATTTCCACTTGTTCATGTGGATGGTAGGAACTCAACCAAGGAGGAATTACAAAACCAGCATTGCTGTGCCAAATCTGTCATTTTTGTTTTCAAGACTTCCATTTCAAAATTTGGTTGTGTTTTTTTTTTTTTTTTTTATTATTATTATTATTATTTCTCTGTGTAGCCATGGCTGTCCAGGACTCGCTTTGTAGATCTACCTGCCTCTGTCTCCCAAATGCTGGGATTAAAGCTGTGCACTACCTTGCCTGGCAAACTTCTAATACTTTAAACACTGCCAAAGGATTAAAAACATCGGTAGCCATCACCATCACCATCATCGGAATATAGTGACAGAAAACCTCTCTGGCGCCTTAGGTTTTGGTACCATCTGGCTTGGGGCAGGTGAGTTGTGTGGGGACCGACCTGTCCCTAAAGCTGCCGAGGACAGCCCTCTGGCACCCCCTGCTGGGGCTTGCAAGAGGACACCTCTCAGGCATTCTCCCAGAAGCTAAGAAAGGGGTCACTTTTCTCATACATTAGTTTTTAAAATTTTAAGGCAGGGTTCCTTCAGCCGCCCCAGTGCTAGAGCAAATTACCATTCTCAGCGGGCATGGGAGAGAGGTGATAACTCTACCTTTTATTTATGTGTCTGTGTATCTAGTTAAGTGCTAGTGCCCGCAGAGGCCACAGGCTTGGGATTCCCGCTGTGGGTGCCGGGAACCGAATCCCGATCTTCTGGAAGAGCAGTAAGCTCTTTACACCGCTGAGCCATTGCTCCAGTTCACTTTTTCTTACTTAAAAAAAAAAAAAAAAGTGTGTAAATATCGGTTTCTGTCTCCACATATCTGTATCTACATATAATAATGTATGTGTCCCAAAGAGGCCAGAAAAGGCCGTTGGATGCCCTGAAGCTTGGAGTTGCTGGGAGTTGTGAACCCCTGGCTTAGGCGCTGGGAACCGAGTCCTCTGAAAGTACGGCAAGCGCTCTTGACCACTGCTCCATCTCTGCGGTCCCACCTTTTACCTGGGACAGAAGCCTCCCAAGTCGCCCAGGCTAGCCTTGAACTTGCGATCCTCCAGCCTAGACTCTACCCTGTCAGCGGGGCTGACAGGCCTGCACGACCAGGTTCGGTTTTCTCGCAGAGACCTAAAGACTTCAGAAACGCGCACCAAGCTCCCAGGTCCCTCCGCCATCTTCGCGTTGCTCGCCCCGCGCCGGGGGCCACCGCTTCCTTCTCGCTCAGAAATTTCGCGCCAAAAGCCCCGTTCACAAAATGGAGGCCGGAAAAGGGTGCGCGTGACGTCACCGGGCCGTCCCAGCCAATCATCCTGGGAAAGCGGCCTTGGGCGGCGGGACTCGCGGGCGCAGAGCGGCCCAATAGCTGTCCGCGGGCTCGGACGAGCCAATGGGAGCGCAGGGGCCGCGGCGGCTGGACGCCGCGGCTGGTTTTCCCGCGAAAGTCCGCTTCCTCCAGGACCGGCTCGGCGAGTGCGGCTGAGGCGCCGCCACCCCAGGCCGCTCAGCCCTCCCGCCCCAGGCGCAGTCATGTCGGGCTTCGACGATCCCGGCATCTTCTACAGCGACAGCTTCGGGGGCGACCCCGGCGCCGACGAGGGCCAGGCCCGCAAGTCGCAGCTGCAGAAGCGCTTCAAGGAGTTCCTACGGCAGTACCGAGTGGGCACGGACCGCACGGGCTTCACTTTCAAGTACAGGTGGGGCTGCTTCCGTGAGTCGTTCTTTGGAGGTGGCGGCTTGAACCGCTCCTCTGCAGACCTCCAGGCTAGAATAGTCTAGAGTCGGGTGTCTGTTGACAGAGCTAGGGGCGCCGATGCTGTGTGGGGACCGATGCCAGGGCTGCATGTGAACGGCTGGTGACGGTCCCCCTTTGCACCCTTCCTGCCCCCTTGTTGCCCACTAAAGGGATGAACTCAAGAGGCATTACAACCTGGGGGAATACTGGATCGAGGTGGAGATGGAGGACCTGGCCAGCTTTGACGAGGAGCTGGCCGACTACTTGTACAAACAGCCAGCCGAGCACCTGCAGCTGGTGAGTGTCACCCATTTCAGAGGCTCTTACAGCCCCGTGACCCACCACCAGCAGCTTATGCCTGTCCTCTCTTTAAGCTTGAGGAAGCTGCCAAGGAGGTGGCTGATGAGGTGACCCGGCCACGGCCTGCTGGCGATGAGCAGCTCCAGGACATCCAGGTCATGCTTAAGTCAGATGCCAGCCCATCCAGCATTCGTATTCTAAAGGTAAGGGGTCTGTTGAGTGGCCAGGGTGGGTGGCGTGGGTGCTGTGTGGTGCAGAAGGCTTTCTGACACAGGTAGCCTGCGGCACCAGATGTGTGACCCGGTCCAAGACACTTAACTAAGCCTGTATCCTCATGTGTAAAATTACTTCTGTGGGTTGTTGTTTCAAGGGAAAGGCAGAGTTGATTCTTTCAGAACGATGGTGAATTCCTATCCACCAGGGGAGACTGAAAAAAAAAAGTAAGCTCCATCCATTACTGGGAAGTAGAGGGAGAGGCCTGGTCTACTTAGTGAGAGCCTGTCAAAATAAAAATAAAAAATAAAATAAAAAAAAGAAAGGAAAAGAAAAAAAGAAGACCAAAAGAAAATGGGGCCAGTGTGGCTGTGGTTGAGAGGAATGGAGGGTTGACAAAGAATACTTATGAGGAACAGTTGTTGAAGCTGAAGCTGAATGATGTAGCCATTCCACCAGGCTCAGGGAAGAGCAGGCAGAGAGGCACTGGGGTGACAGTGGTGGCCTTTTTGGAGGAATGGAAAGGAGGGAGGGAAACTACACCCCTGAGCATTTAGGAAGGCCGGAAGGTCGGGAACCACTGCTCTAAAGGGATTCCCTGTAAGGGGTGGCTGAGACCTTGGGCTCTCTTTTTCTCTGGTGTCCGGAGGGCTGGAATACATAGGCATTTATTGGTAAATTTTCAAAAAAACTGGCTTTGTGGCTGTTGAAGGCTTCTAGTGTCTGGGCAGATCCTCCTGCTTCCATTCTTACTTGCCAGAGGCGGCCACCCTCTCCAATGCTTCTCCTCCGAACTTCAGGTTTTAGAGGGCCTAAATCTGTAACCCTTTTGTCTCAGAAAAGCTTGGAATGGGAAGATGGGGAAACTTTGCATGTTAATTGTTTTAAGTTTATTTAGATGTAAGTTTTGCCTGTGTGTGTAGCCGTGTGTACAATGTATATATGCATACTCCTGTTGCCTATGGAGGTCAGAAGACAACATTGTATCTTCTGGAACTGGAATTATGGGTTTGTGGGTGCTGGACACCAAACTTGGGACTTCTGCTGAGCCATCTCTTCAGCCTACCCCCTCATTATGAAAAACCACATGCAGAAGTATATAGAGAAGTGTGTAATGAGCCCCATATACTGTTGCTGAGATTGATTATTACTATTTTGTCTTGTTTCCTGCTTTTTTCTGATTTATATTTCTGAAGAATTTTATGTTGAATGTTGTGCGTCCTTTAATTGTAGCATTTGAAAGGCTAAAGGTGGGATTACAAATTTCATACCATGTTGGGCTGTCTAGTAAGACTTTGCCTTGTAAACCAACTGAAAATACACTTTAAGGAATGGATTTTGAAGTAGGTTACACCAGAAATTTTACCCTTAAGTATTTAAATATGCAGTTTTTTCTACATTTGCTTATTTCTCTCTGGGCAGTGTGGTAGCTGAAGGACAACACTAGGGAACCTGTTCTTATCTACCATGAGGGTCCTGGGGATTGATCTTAGGTGCTCAGGCGTGGTAGCAAGTGTAGCCTTGGCTGTCCTGGAATTCACTGTAGACCAGGCTGGCTTCTAACTCACAGAACAGAGATCCACCTGCCTCTGCTTCTGCCTCCCTGAGCGCTGGGATTAAGGGTGTGGGTCATTACTACCTGCCTCAAGGAATAATTTTTAAAGCATGACTATAAATGACCCAGCAGAAATGAATACATTCTAAAGAGATACTTTAGCTATCAGACTATTAAAACAACGGATCCCAAGAAATTGAAATTGGAATTTTCTCAGGATTCTCATACTGGGAAAAGTCATCAGTGGCAACCCCTCCAGGAAAGAGGTTTATATTACAGGAACAGTGATGAGTTAGTGGTAGGTGGGCCCCCAAACCTTGATCAAGACTGCTTAGACACATCCCTGGCTTTCTGTTTAAACTTGGATATCACTTCTGGATGCCTGAAGGTAGGCAAGGGTTTGGGGTGGTCTACCTTATGACTTTGTTTTTTCCTAGTGTGGCCTATTGAATCTCCCTTTTTTGCTTTTACTATGAATTTGGCTTTTTTAAATCGGCTACTTGAGGATGGGTAGCTGAACCTGGCTTTTTGGTATATAGGCATGACCCTAAGTTTGGTAACATGACCATAGTACTATAACACTTAGAAATTAGTGCTAGTATCCGGTAAGGTGAAGTCATTTTTAAGATGGGGACTTTGAGGCTGACAGATCTATAAGGATGGTGACAGAACTTGAGCTAGAACCTGGGCTTCTGTCCCATATCTGTTCTCTGGTAGAGCACAGGAAGCTACTGTCATGGGGTTTGGGTCTTCTGGCTTTGTCATAAAATGTGTTTTGTTTCCTTTGTCTTACGTCACCTGCCATTTTTCTGCAAGGCCCTTGAAAGTGAGGGCCTGTGCCTGAGGCTCCGGAGTACCTTCTCATGTCGCCTGTTTTCTCCTTAATCATCAAGCATCCCTGTGCCTTTGTTGCAGTCAGACATGATGTCGCACCTGGTGAAGATCCCTGGCATCATCATCTCGGCCTCTGCAGTCCGGGCCAAGGCTACCCGTATTTCCATTCAGTGCCGCAGCTGCCACAACGCTCTCACCAATATTGCAATGCGCCCAGGCCTAGAGGGCTATGCCCTTCCCAGGAAGTGCAATATGTAAGTGTGCAGCCAGAAGGGACTCTGGGAAATGACCTAAAGGATCAAAAAAGCTGACAACCTGACAAGTGCTGCCGTAGCTGCTTGCTGAGGCCTTCTGGGAAGGGCTACGTGGCACTGTGCCCTTGCGTTAGGCAGCAGCTGTGCACCTGGCACGGTGTCCTTCATGTGGTTGAACTTCTGCCCCGTCTGGTTGGGGAGGAAGCAGTCCAGGGGATTGTGTCTATATGGAATCTTTGTTGGTTTCTCTATAGCACTGGCTTTTTCTAGACCAGGCTGGGCTTGAACGCACAGAGACCTGCCTGCTTCTGCTTCCCTGAGTGCTGGCATCAGTTCTTAACAGAAAATGCTTGCTGACTTAACAAACTTTGCCTTCTGGCTGTTTTTGGCTTTCTCTTCTGGTTTCTTCTCAGCTTCCCATCACCTGAGGCATACTGGCATTGTCCTAGGCTATTGCCTACCCTCACCTGGGGCACAGAGTAGCTCCTCCCTATCTCCGTGTCCACCTTCATTCCTCCTCAATCTATTCCCTATCCAGGAGCAGGGTGGCTTGACCCTTTCACAGTCTGCCTTGGGTCTAGTGCACTTGCCTTCTCTTCTGCCTAAATGGTCTTTCCTCAGGCTGCCACACCACAGTGTCACTTCCTCTTCTTCAGGATTCTTACATATCCTCTCACCAAAGGTGGCCTTCCTTGTCCTATGCTTGCATTTGGCACACACATACCTGCTCACACTCTCACCTGCCTATTTTTCCTGCATGCCATTTTACTATATAGGTAGTTTTCAATCCTGGTAGGAACTTAGCTTCACAGACTAGGGACTTTTGGTTCACTTCTGTGTCTTCTCACCTGTGTCTGTAGAATAGAATACTGTATAGACCTCAGTCTGTACCCTCAGAATGCTCTAGAGGTGGTAAAATGTCATTGAAAAGATCCTGGGCTATGGATAGGGTGAAACGGCCCCTCCTTCACCTGTGGGAACAAGCGGCCTCATGAATGACTGCCACCTCAAGTGTGCCACGGAGAAGCCAAGACAACCTGAAGTTCTGACTTTGGATCTAGCAAAACCCTACCATCATGGAAACTGTCCTTCCCAGGCCCTTCCCCAAACTTATCCCAGTTTGCTTTATATTGCTGCTGCATCTCAAGGCTAACTCTCTGGATGGATGAGCTCTGCCTCAGAGGAGCTCTAATGACTACTTCCTCCTCTGCCTAGGGATCAGGCTGGGCGCCCAAAGTGCCCATTGGACCCATACTTCATCATGCCTGACAAGTGCAAGTGTGTGGACTTCCAGACCCTGAAACTACAGGAGCTGCCCGATGCCGTGCCTCATGGTGAGATGCCCAGGCACATGCAGCTCTATTGTGACAGGTACGCTGGCAGGGCCAGTGGGTTGGTGTCCATGTCACTCAGGAGCAGCATAGATTATCTGGTACACAGTGTGCAGAGTGGAGATCTTGCTGTGTTTTCTTCTGGTTGACTCTGTCATCTCTTGTTTCCCAAAGCCTGCAAGGCATGTCTAGCCTGATTTATTTTACAAGGAAACTGCCTGTGGGTGGTCAGATGACTTTGTGAGTGGAACTATGGCCTGTGCATCTTCTAGGAGAGTCTCTAGCCTTCTTAGCACAGAGCTGGATAACCAGCAGCAGTGTTAGCCCCTATCCAGCCTGCTGCCCTACCCCAGGCTTCCTGCTAAGAATTTGCCTGTGGGTTTTGTTGAATAGTTATAAAATGCCCTGAGTGAAGGCTCACAGATCCCTGGGCTTTCAAACCTGAAGATGTTGAGTGCAGATGAAAAGCTTTCTGGGGGGTAAGGATCCACAGTTGTTACCTTTATTATTGGTAAAAATGTTCAGACTCAGACTTAGCTACACGCTAAGCCCCAATTTTTTCATCAGTAAAATGGGGCCCAAACTCTCAGACTGCCTGAAAATGCATATGAAGAGTTTAACAAAATTCCTTAGCACAATTGAGAAGAGGGTATTAGAGTATTTGCTAAGTATCCAAAGGGCTTGAGAATTAAGTCATGGAATGAGTAGGAGGCAGTTACTAGGACAGTATAGGTGACAGAAACAGTCCTCTGAAGCTGTGATTTGCTAGTGTCTGTAGGACACCTTTGCGTTTGTTACCTTGCTTGATTCTAAGCTTAGAAAGCCACAGTAGCACCTCTGAGTTCACACAGCTATTCTCTGCTCCCTTAAGCCACACTGGTTCTGGGGAAATTTGGGAACTTGTAATCATTTAGCATGTTATTTTCAAAAGGATCGAAATCCTCGAGGCAGATTGAATTGACTGAACTCAGGGAGTGTGGCAGAGGCAGAAATGGAGAGTGGCCCTTGTAGGTAGTCTTTGAGGGTTTGAGAAGGCTTCTGTAAGGAGGCAAAGTGAGACACCCATTGAGTCTGGCCACAGCTAAAATGGAGGTGGGGCTTCTGAAGGCTGGGCAAGGGCACTGAGCCTTCCCTCCACCTGTAACACCTGACCTCTTGAGTTCAGTGAGAGTTAGCCCAGCCCCATAAACACTACTAACCATCTAGACCATGGGTGGTAGCAGGAGTAGGGATCTGGCCAACTTGGTAGTGGTATTTGGAGTAGAAATGCTATGTTGACTATACTGTCACCCTTGAATCTAACTTGCTTTTCTTTATCCCCACCTTTACCTAGGTACTTGTGTGACAAAGTTGTTCCTGGGAACAGGGTCACCATCATGGGCATTTATTCCATCAAGAAGTTTGGCTTGAATCACAGCAAGGGCCGGGACAGGGTTGGTGTAGGCATCCGGAGTTCCTACATCCGGGTCCTAGGCATCCAGGTGGACACAGATGGTTCTGGTGAGTTGCTTAGAGTTTGTATATTTAACAAGCCGCTCATGCAATAACGCAGGCATTCTTGATTCTTGGATCAAACCGTTTGGATTTGCTTTGCTTTTTTATTTTTTTTTTTCTCTCCGTGGTGGGACTCAAATCCAGAGCCTGTGCATACCAGGCCAATATTTTACCACTGAGCTATATTCCCAATTCCAGGGCATTCGTTTTTACAGTAAGCAAAAATTTGTTGCCCTAAAATGTCCACCTATTTATTGGTGTATTTGTGGCTCCTGCCCTGAGGTTGTTGCCCAAATGCATGCTTGAGTTGCATGACTCAATGCAGTAGATGCAATGTGGTATAGCTGTGCTGCATCTCAGTAGCTGGAGAGGAAAAAGTGAATGATGGTTGAGCAGACAGGGTCTAGTTGAAGAAGGAGGCCCTAAGGGACAGGTATCTGACACTGAACTGCTTAATTCCATCGAGTTGTTGAAAAGGAGCTAGAGCATTGTGGGAAGGCTTCCTCCATCAGGGATGTCAGTACTCTGAAGGATGGAGGTGTGGAGGAGGGGGTCTTTGAAGCATAGAGGAGAACTGGTGGGAACTCAGGCCTTATGCAGGGTGCAAGTGACTGGATCCTTCGTAGGAGTTGGGTTGAGTGACAGGGCTCGAGTAAATCGCCTCAACTCAGATGGAGTGGAGATCTCATGCTTAAACCCAGGGGAAATGGGAGCCACCTTGAGGATTGGTCCCATCTCTGGTCTAGAGTGATGGAGTTCTGAGTACTTTGTCTATATTCCATGTTGGTAGGAACTCCAGTTAACGGGAAAAGCCACCTGTTCATCTTGCCATATTCCAAACTTAAATCTAACTCTTCTTGACTTGCCATTCCAGTCTTAATGTGACTAGAATTGAGAACTTTAATTTCTCATCTTCTGAAACTGGCTCTTCCTTAGTTTTCCCTTCCTTTGTCCAGCAAACCCTCCAGGTCCTCCTCACTTCCATATATATTTTTTAATATCCCTGCAAGCATCCTGATCTGTCTTCATGCCAAGGGTTAGCCACTTATTACTACCCTGGTCTGAGTCCTATTCTTTCTCCTAGGTTGTTCTTCCAAGCCCCTTGCCATTTGTCCTATCTTCTTCATTCCCTACCTTCATTCCTCAGCAGCTGAAGTGAGCCAAGCTATTGTGATCAAGCAATTGCATTGGCTGTACTCTACCTGCATTGTGAGAAACTTGCCAGTGGTTCCCAGGGCCCGTGTGATCTGGCCTTCTAGATTGGAATCTCTTTTTTTCTTGACTCTTGAGATTTGAAAGACTGGGATAGCCTGGTGCCCTAACTTTCGTGAGTGAAACTATGCCCTCCTGGTACTGAGTGCCCAGTGTTGGGGTGTGTATGTTGATGGGGTAAGGAGATTCCTTCCTATCTAGGGTTAGGCCTAGCAATAGGCTGGAGGAGATGCCTCTTACTCATGTACCTGTTCTGTCCTCCTAGGCCGCAGCTTTGCTGGGTCTGTCAGCCCACAGGAAGAGGAGGAATTTCGTCGCCTGGCTGCTCTCCCCAACATATATGAGCTCATCTCCAAGAGCATTTCCCCCTCCATCTTTGGGGGTGTGGATATGAAGAAGGCTATTGCCTGCCTGCTCTTTGGGGGTTCCCGGAAGAGGTGAGGAGCTTGGGAGGAGGGTACTGATGACAAGACTGCTGCAGAAGAAGATTGTGTGATGAAGACCAGGTGGTTGTCCATGTCTCCAAGTCCTTTAGCCGCTGGCACTGGAGAGCACAGTGGGAAAGCATTAGGTTAGGAGCAAGGGTTTGATCTGCTCTAGACTGTGGCCTAGAGGGAGATACCACCTTGAACCAAAGTTTCTGTGCATGAGACATGTGAAATACCTGACACTTAGAAGGTGTCCTGTGCCCCTTTTTTGTGTGTGTTTTGGTTTTTCTTTGAAAGTGTTGATTATTAATATTTATTATTGATTTATATTTTAGTTAAACAGCTGTTATTATTAAACGAGTTGTATACCCAAATCACCACACAGAGACTAGGATTTATTTAATTAACTAGAGCATAATGTTGAGCAATAATTATTCTACCCTGAAACTCCAAGCCAGTATAGCTTCCTCTCATTCAGATTTACCACATTATGCTTGCTTTTTAGTCATATCTTAGGCCTGGTTCATTTCTCCTGGTGTTTCCAGGTCCTGTCCTCTCTAATCTCTTCTCTGACCCCCTCCCAGTCATTTCTTTCTCCTCTTCAGACCAGGATGCCCCACCCTATTCTATCCATTGCTCAGCATTGGCTGATTGTTTTAATGACAATACAGAGAACAAATGGTGGCATGTTTACACAAACTTGAGACAGGTGATGCTTAGAATAAGCATCACAATGCAACGTCCAAAAGAAACCAGATAGTGGGGTAGAGAAATCAGCATTTGAATGAACAAGGGTAAATTGTATACATTCCACATAAACATTATACCAACAAAATAGTTCTCATCACGTAATCAAGGTGTATTTGAAACTCATGATCCTCCTGCTTCATTATTTCAGATTCTAAGATTATAGGATCATCATTGCTGTTTTCCTATGTCCTCTTGACATGGTGGTGGTACATGCCTTTAATTCCAGCATTTGGGAATGCTGAGGTGGGTGGATCTCTGAGTTCTAGGCCCGAGTGGTCTACAGAGGGAGTTCCAGGACAGCCAGGGCTACAACAGAAACCCTTTTGGGGGTGGGGAGTGGGGGGAACAGAACACAAAGCAAAACAAAAAATAGAGCTACAGACAGAAACAACAACAGTGTGCTGGTTGCTAATGTGTAATGCACTCTGTGTATGTTCAGAGCATTCTTTAAGTGCTTAATGTATCCTGAACTCACCCTGTCCTCTCATCAGCCTATAAGGATGTTGGTCTTGTGTTCATTTCATAGATGAGGAAACTGAGGCACAGAGAATGAAGGGACTTGCTCCAGGTACCAGGCTGGGCTGGATCTTGCCCTGTGGATACTCTATGCAATGTGCACAGCCATCAGTTCCACCCAAAGCTGGGAGGAATGAATGCAGCATGCACAGCCCTCAATGCCATTGCCTTTACCTCCATACCTGGAGAATAAGCCTTGCCTTTCAGTGTTAGACTGGGGACCAGAGAACTGGGTGTGAGTGTGTTTCTGGTCCAGGCTTGTCATTTCCACCTGTTGTGAGACTCTTGGGGGAGGATGACCAACACAAAGCCAAGAGTGGTGATGCACAACTAACCCTAGAACCTGGAAGACAGGTGAGAAGATCATGAGTTCAAAGGACAGCCCTCAAGTAGATTCTTACTCTGTCCTCTACTTACTTGTCCTCTCCAGGCTCCCAGATGGGCTCACTCGCCGAGGTGACATCAACCTGCTAATGTTGGGGGACCCTGGCACAGCCAAGTCACAGCTTCTGAAGTTTGTGGAGAAGTGCTCTCCCATTGGGGTAAGTGGCTGAGGACAACTTTCTTCCTGGTTTGGGTGTCCCTGCAGGGAAGAAGGCTACAGGGTACGGTTGCCTGGTTTAGGGATATCCTCTTTCTCCTTAATCTTGGCTGTAGTCAGGATGGCAGAGGGAATGTGAGAAGGAAGGGTGTGTGTGTACGTACGTTAAGAGTGTGTAGTGAGAGCAGTGGACTGAGCCAGGCGTGGTCTGCCTCTTAGGCTGGCAGTAGTCGCGTGGTCGCATGCAGTCTTTGAAGAGATAGCCCAGACTCCCTGAGCACCAGCTCATCCATTTGCCAAATAATGGTACTAGCTGAATCAAGAAGGGCCAGATGCTTCCTCAAGTGCCTGCCAAGTTTTCACTCATTTAACTTTTCTCGTTAAATAGTGCTGCCACTATGCAGTGAGGGTAAAGATAGCAGTAAAGTGTCCTGCGTAAGATCTCTGCTGGGGAACTTTAGGTCAAGGTTCAAGCTAGTATGTCTCATGACCCAGGTCTCCTGGGTTGGGGAGGATCAGGTAAGGGTAGATGTGACAGGCCAGTGAGCTATGTAGCGGAAAGTGGTGGTTTTGTATGGAGAGGAGGTGTATGAAATGAACCACGTTGGAACCATTCCATAGAAATTCCAAGGCCTGAAAATGTGAGCTGGGCCATGTTACATCCTGTAGTAGCCACATTTAGAAAGTAAGAATAGGGCTGGATGTGGTGATGCACGCCTTGAATCCCAGCAGAGTCAGGCAGCTCTGTGTGAGTTGGAGGCCAGCCTGGTCTACAAAGCAATTCCAAGACAGCCAAGATTACATGAAGAAGACCTGTCTTGAAAAACCAAAAAAGGAAGGAAGGAAGGAAAGGAAGGAAGGAAGGATCGATGAAATGAATTTGTATGATGTGTCTAACCCGTAGTTCAATATAAACATTTTTTCAGTGTAGATGGAACCCAAACTCATATGCATGCTAGGCAAGTCTTTTACCACTGATGTACATGCCAGACCTGTTGTGAGCAAGTGTAGAATCCTTGGATCTGAGTATGTCGTGTCTCACTTAACATGCACTTCAGGTAGGATTTATATGTCAAGGAATGGGCAGCATGTAAGCTATAGCTCTTCACACATGATGGACTCAGGGTAAAGGCAACCTAAGAGCCAGGAGTCCCCAGCCCTGAGGTCAGCTGAAATATGTCCCTTTTTTTTTTTTTTTTCCTGGCCATCAGTGCTTATGTCACAGGGCTGTGCTATAGTTCAGGTGAGCCATTTCCCTTCCAAAGAGACCCTTAGACTAGGCTGAAGCCTAGTTGGGCCTTGAGTTTTGTGCTGTCAACCAGCTTTACAGTATGTGGGTAAGTTACCACCCTTTGGGCTCTTGACCTTTAGGCCGAGCACTGGGTGCTGACACCTCTCCTGTCTCCAGGTGTACACATCTGGGAAAGGCAGCAGTGCTGCTGGCTTGACTGCCTCAGTGATACGGGACCCCTCATCTCGAAACTTCATCATGGAAGGTGGAGCCATGGTTCTGGCCGATGGTGGGGTTGTCTGTATTGATGAGTTTGACAAGGTGAGTCTTCTAGTCACAGGACTGGGTGTGTGGCCTCAGGTGTGGTAGCAGACACTACTTCTGAGAGACTTGTATGTAGTTCTCGTGCTTATCACTCTGGGGTAACTTAGAATAAATAGATTGCTTTACCTCTCTGGGATACTCTGGAAATTGGAGAGAGTGGAAGCCACGCTATTGGCCGACCTGAAGTCCACTACAGTGTTATTCTGCCGCTTTCCCCTGCCTGGGTGAGGGTTCTAGTAGATCTCTCTTTCCACTGCAGATGCGGGAGGATGACCGTGTGGCAATCCACGAAGCCATGGAGCAACAGACCATCTCCATTGCCAAGGTGAGTGGCCCTTCTGGCACCCACCCTTCAGCAATCCAGCCTGGTGATCTTCCTGGTGATTTGCTCTGATGGGTGTGCCAAGTCCTAGCTGCCCAGGTCTGTGCTGGCAACAGCCAGCCTGGAACTAAGAGAAGGGTAGGGTTGTGGGCCAGAGTCTGTGTGTATGTGTGTGCAAGGGAGGGGGAGTATGTGTACACATGTAAGCATGCCCAAACTCATGGGTGTGTATGTTTGAGTTCATATATGATGGAGAAGCCTGTCCTGGGATTTTTGGTTATCTCCTCCCTTTATGCCCCTTTGCTCTTCAGGCTGGGATCACAACCACCTTGAACTCCCGCTGCTCTGTTTTGGCTGCAGCCAACTCAGTGTTTGGCCGATGGGATGAGACAAAAGGGGAGGACAATATTGACTTCATGCCTACCATCTTGTCCCGATTTGACATGATCTTCATTGTTAAGGATGAGCACAATGAGGAGAGGGACATGGTACGTCTCAGGGGCTGGGCTGGGTAGCTGCAGGTAGGCTTATGGTCTTGAAGGTGAACAAAAGGTTTAGTCAGAGAAATGCTGGTGGTGGCTGTGAGCAGGAAGCACATGAAATGACTGTTAGTGGCTTGCAAAGTGTTGGAAAATAGAGTCCTGTGACCTAGTCCTACTTATGCCCTGAGAGATACTGTGTGATTTTTAGCAGGAAGTTACTGTTGAGGTCCATTCCCCACCCTTGTTAGTAAATTTCTGGAGGAAAATAGCTTTTGGAATTTGTTAAGGCCATACATTTAGTGCCTATGTGGATCTGGGTTGTTGGCCCGGCTGTGTCTCTGCTTCCCTTTTTGAGGCTTTACCATCCTAGGGAGCAACTGCCTGAAAACAAAGACAAAGCCTCTCTTGGCCAGGCTGAGAAATGTAGATCTGTACTTTTGGTGGAGGCTGAGCCAGGGGAATTGCAAGTTCAAGGCCAGGTTGGGCAACTGAGACCTATACCTCAAAATAAGTAAAGTAAAAAGGGTTGTTTTTTTTTTTTTTTTTTTTTTTTTTTTTTTCTTTTTTTTTTTTTTTTGCTTAGTGATAGAGTGATTCTTTAACATATAAGACGTCATGGCTCACTTCTTAGTTCCAAAAGAATCAATGAAAAGTACTCAGCTTGTTAGCTGGTTATTTAACTGTCCCGAAAGGAAGAGAAAGAAACCCTTTCCAGTAGCTGTAGCACAAGTCCCAGAATAGACTCATGGCTTGGATATGTCCAGGGTCCATCCTTACGTAGACACTTGCCCCCAATGAGGCTAGACAAGCCAAAGGGCCTGGAGCAGAAGCGCTTGCCACATGATTATCTCCTCATGTCTGTTATTTAAGCCTGCGAGCTGACCCGGTGTCCCCTGTCCCCTTAGATGCTGGCCAAACATGTGATCACTCTGCATGTCAGTGCACTGACACAGGCGCCGGCTGTGGAGGGTGAGATTGACCTGGCTAAGATGAAGAAATTTATTGCCTACTGCAGAGCGTGAGTGCTGGGGGAAGACCCTGTGGGGTGACACGGGCTTTTGCATGGGAGAGAGCCCAGTCCTGTTGTGCTCTTTACCCAGGATTACCTGTCAACTTTGTTCTGCTTTCATCTGCCTCTTTGACCTTGTCCATGAGTTTAAGTTCAAAATCATTGTAGTTGTGGACTACAACTACAGAAAGCTCAAGCTTTCTGAGCCTCAGTCTCCCAGAGTTGATGTTTTATAAGGACTGCTCAAGATGATCAGTTCTTGGCATCCCTCCTCCGTACCAGGTTTGTATTTGTAGATTTCAGGTGTAACTGTCATTGGGACCGTATACATGGTGTTTTCTTGTGTTCTAGTCATGGGTTTGGGTTTTGTATATAAATGACCTCTAAGTCTGTTCTAGAAAGCAGAGGTGCAGGGTTAGGTAACTTGTCTGAGGCCGTGTGCAAGAGTCGGTACAGACAGGTGCCTGCTCCAGAGGCTGTGCCCTTAACCTGCTCGTTCACATTCTGAGAGTTTGTTATCTTTGGCTGGACTAAGTTCTAAAGATTGGGCACTCAGGTGAGTAGTGTGCCACCTCTGCAAGAGTGAACAGGTATTGGAGCCCGATAGTTCCTGTGTCTTTCTGGTGGTTTTGAGCTTTCGGAAGCCTTGGGGAAGATGCTTCCTCTGGGCTTTAGTTTTCTCACCCCCTAAAATCAGGCAGGTGGAGTGGAATGGAGGGGCTGGAGACTGCTGGGAAGCATGCTCCCTGATGGGCCGCCTGCTCCTGTGGAGCCCTCAGTGACTGGTGGAGGAGTGTGCCCCTGGTGGCCAGACGGCACACTGCAGCCAGCCGCAAGAAGAGTAGTTTTCTCACATGTGCTCAGACTCATCATCTGCTCAGATTCCCAACGCCTGCTTTCTCAGAGATGCCATGTGGATCTCTGACACCTGCTCATAGCCAGCCCGAGTTTCTCTTAGCTCTCCTTCAAATGACTTGTTAGCTATAAGACCAGGAAGCTGTGTTGAGGCAACATTTGTGTCTGCAAGCCAGTAGAGGCCTGGGGTCAAGATGGACAACCTGAGATCCTTCCTGGCCTCACTCTAGTTCGCTGTGCAATCTGCAGGAGGTGTGGCCCTCGGCTGTCAGCAGAGGCGGCAGAAAAGCTGAAGAACCGCTATATCATCATGCGGAGTGGGGCTCGTCAACATGAGCGGGACAATGACCGCCGTTCCAGCATCCCCATCACTGTGCGGTGAGCAAGGGGGTTTCACCTCGCAGACCAGGGCCGGTTAGCCACTGCCGTCCTCATAACACAGACCCACGGTGGGTTGAGCAAAGAAGCCTCCCAGTTATCTCATTTTTTTTGTGTTTTGAGGCTGGGGGTGTCTGGGTAGGCTAAGCCCCAAAGATGGGGCTTTTATCTGGCTTCCCTCTCTGAGAGGCAGACTGAGTTAAGTGGAGGGCTTTGCCCTAGGAGGTAATCAAGGACTCTGTCCCTCTCTCTGGCCAGCTATGTAACTACAGGAAAAATGGTCTTCACTGGGTCTCAACTTTTCTTCATATTTACCTCGCTGGGGTTGTACATTTATAGACAATATAATAAGAGCTGGGGCCTATCTGAGCTGAATCCTGCCTCTAGCATTAATTAGTTATAAGTAGATTTGGTTGTGTATAATGAAGCCCAAAGAGAGTAGCTTAAGTTGGCAGTTTATTTGTTTGCTTATTTATTTATTAAGATTTATTTATTATTTATACCGTATTCTGCATTCCTGCAAAGCAGAGGAGGGCACCAGATCACATTATAGATAGCTGTGAGCTACCATGTGGTTTCTGGGAATCAAACTCAGGACCTTTGAAAGAGCAGCCAGTGCTGTTAACTTCTGAGCCATCTCTCCAGCCCCTGGAAGTTTTATTTTCATTATTAAACTTTGAAAGTAGTTTATGGTGAATTTTCGGAGCTGTCAGCCTGGGCTCCATTACATCTACCCTTGTCAACCTTTTAGCTCCTTGTGGTTCATTTCCACATTTTGGGCATCAAGAGAAGTAGTGGAAGAGACTAGGCTGGCCTTGAAATCAGAGAGATCTGCTGCCTCTGCTTCCTGAGCATTAGAATTAAAAGTATGTGCCACCACCGCCTGGTGAGAACATGATTTTTTAAGTACATTTCTGACATTTTCATAGATGCATGGCTTTAAAACTCATTGGCCATGTCTTGGTCACAGGCACCTAGATCAAAGAGGCAGGAAATACCCTTTAGCAGGCAGCATGTACTGGAATAAAAAAATGGGTTCCAGTACTAAGAATAAAGGGTAGTAGATAATGGGGATAGCTAGCAAACCCTCTTATAGTACTAACTACCTTGGCTATGCTCCTTCCAGGAGGATGAGGGGAAGGAATGTGGGCTGAGGCCTTTGAATCTCTGTTGTTCCAACAGTCAGCTGGAGGCTATTGTGCGCATTGCTGAGGCCCTCAGTAAGATGAAACTGCAGCCCTTTGCCACTGAGGCTGATGTGGAAGAGGCACTGAGGCTATTCCAGGTGTCCACACTGGATGCTGCTTTGTCTGGCAATCTGTCAGGTGAGTAAGTGCTGGGCTGTGGTCTTAGACCCTAGGGTAGAGTTTTAGGTAGTTGATGGCCTGTTGGATGCTTCCTGGATGTGCTTTTGATAAAAGCCTTTTCTTCAACTCTCCCCTGACTGTTACCACCATTGTGGGAGGAAGGAGCTTCTCCCTAGACTTCTTGAGCAAGTTCATTAAAAGTAATTGTAAAGGATTGTCACTGGTGAAGAATGCCTGTCCGCCCTCTCTCCTGTGTTGAGCACAGAACTTCTGTACACTTTCCCAATCTATGGCCTCTTTTTTTTTTTTTTTTTAATAATGTCTTTAAAATTTTTCTTTTATGTGCATTGGTGTGAGGGTGTCAGACACTTGGAACTGGAGTTTCAAACAGTTGTAAGCTGCCACGTGGGTGCTGGGAATTGAACCTGGGACCTTTGGAAGAGCAGACAGTGCTCTGAACCACTGAGCCATCTCTCCAGCCCCCTGGCCTCTTTTTTTTTTTTTTTTTTTTTTTTTAACAGCCACATCTGGGACACTAGGCTGTCATCTTCCCGTTAAGGAGATGAGACTGATACAGAGCTTCTCTGGTGTCATGATCACCAGTCTTAGTGGAACACAGGCCTGTTGACCCCAAATCCTTGGTGTGTCCACTGCCTGCTTTCAGCCAGTCTTCCGAGACTGCTGATATGCCGGCATCTTCAGAAGTAGAAGATCCACCCTAATCAGGCAGTGATTCTGGATTAGCATTTGCCAGTCACTCTCTAGATGCCAGAGCTGTAAGCAGTCGGTTCCCAGGTCCCTGTCCTACCCATTCCACAGGCTTTCTTACCTTTCTTGGGATAGGTAAGGAGGTAGGTATAGGTAGTGAAAGAAATGCGGAGAGTGGTGACAGCTGGGCCGGGATGTTAGAGAATAAGTGGTTCTTTCTCATCTGATGAAGATTATAAGCCTGCTGCTTACCCATGGCTTCTTGAGGATGGCATCTCTCAGTTTTGGACCCTACTGGCCCCTGCCTTTCTCCCTTCTGGCTCTAACTCACAACTTGTGCTTCACTGGGAGTGGTGATGCAGAGGCAGGAAGATCTCTTGAGTGTGAGGTTTGAGGCCAGCCAGGACCTCAAACATAAGTAAACAAACTCCAAAACAAACAAAAACTCTGCTTCCTTCAGAGTCTCTCTGTTGCCTCATGGCACCTAGCTCTCAGTTACCATGGTGTCTATGTCTCTGCCAACCGGCACTGGGCTTATTGCCTCTCTTACCTTCCCGTCTGACCAGAACATTGGTTTTCGTTTTTCTGTTGAGGCCCACACTTCACCTGGCATACTATGTTCTGTCTTTAATTTTCTCTCTCGAGTTGGGTTTAGGCCACTCTAGTTAGAGGCTGTCATTTTTCTGGCCCTCCCTGTATGGATGAACTGGGGTTCCCATCAACCTAATTCCCTATTGTACTCTCACAGGGGTGGAGGGCTTCACTACCCAGGAGGATCAGGAGATGCTGAGCCGCATTGAGAAGCAACTCAAGCGCCGTTTTGCCATTGGCTCCCAGGTGTCTGAACACAGCATTGTCCAGGACTTCACCAAGCAGGTGAGCCTTCCTAACCTTTGGGATGCAAGCCAGACCCAGAATATATAGGTATCTATCCTCTTGGTTCCCACTCAGCCATCACACACAGTGTTCTATGCTCAGCAGACAGGTGCTGGGGTTGGGGGTATCTGAGCCACCATTTCTTCCCTAGGAACTGCTACAGTCTACAGTTGGGGTGGCTATTTATGTATCCCATGAACTGGGAAAGGAAGAAGCCAGGCCTGGAGAAGCCATCAACACCTTATTTCCCAATCTTAGTCTTTTCCTTGTTGTTTGGCTCCTTATAGGGTAGGGAGTACCAGAACCAGATGCATGAACCTTGCAGCCCATTGTGGAGAGGGCTACTGATCCCATGTACAGGAGATAACTGTTTCAGGTGCCAAGAGGAGCCTGTGCCTTTTAAAATCATGAGAATAGCTTTGGTTTCTGTTCTTGGCTCCCTTTGCTGTGTATCTTCTCAGTTTGTTCCTGGAAGTAATTTACATAGTAACCATTGCTGGCCTGTTCTATAGGTGAAGAGATGAGCATTTCCTGAGGCTGGGGCTAGAAAAAGCTTGATTTTTAGTGTCACAGGGACTTAAGTCCTAGCTTACTCATTGCTGTATGACCTCAGACAAGTGACACTCTCTGTGCCTGTTTGTTCCTCTGTAAAATGAGGGTTTTTTCCCTAATGTTTGTTGCATATAAAGTTGATATAGGACCCTACTTGCCTGTCAAATGGGAGCATCATGAAGTGTGAGCCTTTCTGAAGTCAAGGGAGAATGAAGTGGATGCTTTTTGTCTGTTGTTTTTGATTAGGGGATGCATGGGCTCTCTCGGTCCTTATGATACACGCTGCTTTTGTCTTGTGCTTCCTCCTACAGAAATACCCAGAGCACGCCATCCGAAAAGTGCTGCAGCTCATGCTGCGCAGGGGTGAGGTCCAGCACCGCATGCAGCGCAAGGTGCTCTATCGTCTCAAGTGAGCCCACTGCCCATCAACCCTCAGACCTGGAATGTGCCGCCACCCCACTTCCCAGTCAGCGTTCTCCCACTTCTCCATAGCTCTTGTCCTGCCTCACCGCCTTTGACTGCTGTCTGCAGTGCATCTGCAGCTCCTGGAAATATGCCCCTGTTGGCCTCATACTGTGTGTGGGTGTCTGAGGGCTCTGCTCTGCATGCCTCGCCCCTGTCCTGACTCCTCAACAAGATGAGTCTGGAGCAGGAACAGGCTCTGGAGGGAAACAGGTCTGTATATTCACTCTGGAGCTGCCTGACTGCCTCATCGCCACGCTTCTTCATGTGTTCAGAAGAAATAAAGTGAGTCTGGCTGCTAAGGACAGTGGAGTCAGGGTGACAGTAGTGCTGTGTGAAGAGTGGGTTGACTCGGCTTTCTCCAGCAGCACCTGCTGGATCATTCACTGAGATTGTTTGTGCCTCAGCTTCCTAATCTGCAAACAAGTTTCACATTGCCTCACAGAATTGTACTTGAGCGCAGTGAGTCGCTGTCCGTGAAGACCTAAGTAGGCTAAGGTGTAGAAAGCCTCTAATGATAGGGACTTATTTACAGCAAAGTGGGCTAGATAAGTTGCTTGGACCTCTGCTGTATATCACTGGGAGAGGAACTGGACTCCATGGTTTATCAGTAGAGGAGCTGGGATGCCCTGACCCAAGTCCAGCATGGGAGGAGGTACTGACAGCACTGTTAAAGGAAAATTCCCCAACATTTTCTATCACCAACATGCCACTAGAGTGTTAGGCTTTTAGAGATCTAGAGTTCACAAAATTAAGGAAAAGTCAGTAAAATAAAGTGTTTGTTTTTTAAAGCACATTTGTAAATGGAAGGCATCAAATGAATTGTGAGCATAGCAGTGCTGAAACATTTCAGCTGCTGACAGTAAAGCCATTCATTGTAGGAACCTGGCTTCAAAGAACAGGAAGTACAAAATAAGCCTCTCATAGTTGAGTCTTACACTGAAATTGCTGCTGTCTGAGGTGTTTGCCTCTGTCTGCCTCCTGGAATTGCGCTTGCTCCTGGCTTGTGTTCGTAGCCATTTCTTCTTGATTGGTTTGCAAACTTGGAATGGAGTGTGCTTGTTGGAAGGCAAGCTTGGAGAGAGCATTGTGTTGTGGGTACTTGAGGCATTGAGCAGGACGCACGGACGCTGGTGTGTGGGGTTCTCTGCCGAGTGGAGGGTAGCAGCACGGTACCTGTCTTGGCTTTCTCAGCACCTGCTTGTGAGCGAGTGGTGACAGCAGTTCTGCACGCTATATGCCAGGCACCACACCAGACACTGCACGTTCTGCAGTGTCCCCTGCCTAACCCTGTGAGCTATCCTCAGTGGCAAGTGACTCTCACCCTGAGAGTAGATCAGGGCTATGAACTAAGCAAGACTTAGGCCTCTTGTGAGGACATGCCTCGGGCGTCTGAATCTTGTGCAGAGGCCAGTACAGACCTGCTTTGGTGCCCAGCCATGTCCTGGGGACATGGATGGCTGGGCCCCCTAGGCCTGGGACGAGTAGCAGCTTACTTGAAATGTGATCTCTGGGCTTCTCTAAAAGTGCCAGAGCCTATGTAAGGAGTGTGTGACACAGACCTGGGGACGGCAGCAGTAGTGAACAGGCAGGCCCTGTTGAGGACCCAGTACACCATGTGGGGAAGATGGACTATTAATCTTCATGGAGACCAGGGCTTGGATGCTTTGCATCCCTGGGAGACTCTTGGTCTCCCTGTGCCTCAATTTGTGAAGGCAACATCCAGAGCTTTCCAACCTCTGTGTACCTGATTAGGTGCTCCAAAGCTGTCTGCAGCCTCTCACCTGTCCCTAGCCTTGCCTTTCCCCCTTTTTTCATTTCTAATTTAACCCATCCCTCCGTTCTTCCTTCCCTCACTCTATCAATCCCTCCCTCCTTCATCCACAATCTCGGAACTAGACCTGGCTGACTTGTAACTCTGTAGACCCAAATGTACAGAGCTCTACCTCTTCCTTCTGAATCCTCAGCAGTGTTAGTGTGGTATCCACGAGGGGGCAGCAGAACACCAGGCCTACACCAAGGCTCTTCTGCTGCCTCCCTGGGGGCCTCAGCCAAAGTCCAGCCTTCCACTGACAAAAGCTTCCCTGCTGGGCCTCAGCAACCCAGAGGGCCCCTGGAGCTCACCACCGGCTTTGTGATCACAGGCATTGCCATGCACTGGGGTTTTCTGACGTTATTCTCTACTGTGGCCCTAAGGAAATAGATATCCCTCTCACAGAACAGGAAACTGAGGAACAGTGAGGTTAAGTTCTCAGCACTGAGTGAAGCTGTCACCCAAATGAATGCCACCCGACTGCCTCTGAGAATCCTGGACTTAGAACAATCTTGATGATCTTAGAGGTTTACTATTAGGAATTTTTGTCCAAATCAAACAACATTTGATTTTATGCACACGCATATACACATAATAAAACATGGATGAAAAAGCACAAGTAAGCATCTACCTCACTTCTTTCCAGGCACATTCGAATCCCTAGTGTCCCTCTCTGGAGGTGTTAATCTCTTTGACATGGACTTCTGGAATCTTAGAACTGGGCATAGTTTCTAAGACCTGGACACCTGGCCCCAGATGGATATAGAGACCAGCCCTTGGGTTCCAGCAGGTAACACGGACAAGACCTGCATAGCCACCTCTCTTGGCCCTCTGATCCTCTACCCCGGGCATGTTAGCAGTTGGAGGCTGAGCTATGTTTGGCCTCAAGCTCTTAGTTCCCTCTTATTCCTTTTTACTCCAGAGAGCCCTCTTAGGCCCAGCTGATACCTGGAAGATCCACTTCTGTTTTACCTCGAGAGAACGAAGTATCCAAAGAGCTATAGAGATGCTGTAGGCAGAATTTCTTCCCCATGAAGATGCCCTGGGAGGGAGGGGACCAAATGGGAAGGCTCTGAGGTTTGGGAGTGGTCTCTGTCTGGGCAACTCCTCTGAGGAGGCCATTAGCACTTCAGCAGGTCACCCTCTGTCAGGCCCCAGCTTCACTCTGCCCGTTCTTTCCCCATCAGAAGGGAGCACTGGTAGGGTGGGCTATGCTAAGTACCCTGAATAGCTGTTCACTCTAAAAAATCCACACTCCCTTCATCTGGGCCCATTGAAGACTGCATGTTTCAGTGCAGCGACCCATTGACTCGCAGCCTGTAAGACTTAATGTACCATTTCTCTAGCTGCTTTTCCTGCTTTGTAATCAGACATTACAGGTAGGTTCCTAGGAAGGACAACATGAGCAGAACTGTCTTCACCCCTGCAATAAGCCTTAATTTTACGGTGCTGAGAGAGCGGGTTCTTTGGTTACTCAGCTTAGTCTCATGTATCTTAACACTGATCAGAAATTGGGATTTGGGGGTTGGAGAGATGGTTCAGAGGTTAAGAGCACTGGCTGCTCTTCCAAAGGTCCTGAGTTCAATTCCCAGCAACCATATGGTGGCTCACAACCATCTAATATGAAATCTTGCCCTCTTCTGCCATGCAGGTATACATGCAAACACACATTGTATACATAATAAATCTTTAAAACAAATGGGGATTTGGACAATATTTCTGGACTTCCTCCCTAGCCTGTTGCAATAATCAAAATACATGTTTATTCCTCCTTATGGCTGCACTTACATATCCTGGTATTCTTCCCAAGAATGGGTCGGATTTCTCTTTTCCAGGGAGAGAATATGGTATCTGTCTGTCCACCTGCCTGTCCATTCATGTGTGCCTTCATCCAACTGTTCATCAGTCTATATCTTGGGCCTAATAAGTCCTAATAAATCTTGGGAGTTTAGGATTAAATGTGTCAGTGCTAGGCCTAGGGCATTTTCTCTGGGGTGTGTCTTGGTATTGGTGATGCTTTTTGTTCATTCATCTATATTTGCCTGGCTGCCATGGATGTCCAGGATACTGAAGATAGAGAACAAAGCAGGGGAGAAAGATCCAGAGAGAATGTCAGCGTTGCCACCAAGAGCCTTGTGTGTTCCAGGCAGTGAAAGTCCATGAGTGCTCTGGTTGTGGGTTCCTAGTGGCCCTGTGCTTTGAGATGCAGCCAAGGGGCTGACAGAGAGTGGGGGTGGCAGGCTGTATTATATAAGCCTACAGCCTGGGAGCCAGGGTACTGTTTTGACAGTTCTGTTCACAGCCCCCACATGGACATGCTCCTTAGCTGCAGAGCCAGGCGGGGAAGGGAGCATCATGGGAGTCTGGAAGCATCTTATCCCAGGCTCCAATGCTAAACCTGGCAGCTCTCTAGCCTGGACTCAAGCCATATGCTCAGTCCCTTGTTCAAACCCAGCCTGTCTGTCCTCTGGCTGAGTCAGGGAGGATCTGGAGAGTAGAGGAGGGGAAGGCAGAGCTTCCTGAGGAGAGAGATGGCATGGTGAGAGTAGGCATGGGGAGCCAGAAACTCAGGAAGGAAGGGAAGCAAGTGCTGGGGCTCAGCGTGTCTGGGGATGGTCTACATTTTCTTACCCTTGATGTTTATGAGGAAGGGCCCTATGAAGGCACCATTCTGTGGATATTGGTAGCATGCTCTTGGAATCATAAGACAACTTTGACCTTGGAGCTGAGCAGACCTGGAGTATCAGATGGCTGTCCCAGGTTGCAAATGGAGAGACAAATTGTAGAAATGGCAGATACTCAACTGCCCTTGGTTCCTGGAAGCTGGCTTAGCACAGCGTAGCTGGGACCTTTATCTGCTGTTATCAGGCTCCAGTTGCCTGGGAAAGCTGGACTGAATGAAGACTGATTCCCATCTCCCTCACGTGGCTGCCGCTACCTAGAGAGGACATGCTGTTTGGTCAGACATAGAATCCTCAGGACCAGAAAATGAGTGAAAGCCTTTGGGGTTCTTTTTATTTATTACAAGTTTTTCACTTTGTACCCCAGCTGTAACCTCCTCCCTCCTCCCCTCCCAATGCCACCCTCCCTCCCTCTTCTCCCATGCCCTTCCCAAGCCTTTGGGGTTCTTGAGTGATACCACACCTGCCTTTTGAGACTCCCGTCTTAGTGGGGGACCCCTGCATCATTTATTCTGCCTCTGTCCTGCCTTCTCGTAAGGTGGACATGCAAGGCATGGAGAAGTAGCCAAATGAGGCTTTCCGTCAGCTTTCCCACCAGCAGTGGCAGGCTTGGGCATATTTGGTGCAAAGGAGCTGAGAGTGTTTCTCTGGTCCACCCGTTCCCTTTTGTCTGCGCCTTTTTCTGAGGTATTGGGACTGCAGCTGTACCCTGTGGACCTTCCTTTTGCCTCTGCTCTAGGTTGCTGCTAAGCTGGCCCTAGAAGTCCCGCCTCCTGGGCACTCTACTTTCTTGGAAGCAGCTGTTTAGTGACTAGAATCTGGCAGTGGAGGGGCACTGTAGAAGGGATGGGGGGAAGAGATAAGACATCTTGAGAGCCGGCACCAAGGCCCTGCTCTTTCTCTACAGCTCAGACTGGCTGGGTGAGCCTCTTCTGCCCACAGCAGTGAGACCTGAGCCTCACCCTTTGTGAGGGAGATGGGAAATAGTCCTCATTCAATCCAGCTTTCCTAGGAAATTGTAGCCTGATAAAAGAGATAGAGGGCCCAGCTAGGCTGTGCTGAGCCTACCCCCAGGAACCATGGGCAGTGAGTATTTGCTGTTTCAAGCTAGTGGAACATGTGCGGTATAGCCAGAGATCTCATACACTCATCACTGCCTTCTAAGGGTCAGCTGTCCCCTTCCCCTTCTGCTTCCCACTGTCCTGAGGCCTGAGCAGGACTCACAAGCTCACATGTTAGGCCGTTAATTGGCTGAGGAGCTGACCGAGGGTGAGTCATTTTGCCATCTCTGAGTTCATTTTCCCTTTGTGTAGAACAGTCTGCTGAACAGTAATGCTTCATTCAGCATCATCTATCAATATCTGATGGACTCTGCTTGGGTCAGTCATTTCTCTTAGAGTAGTCACAGCTTTTAGAGAGATGAGCCACAGTGATGGACTGGTTCAGTCTACATCGCTTCTAATTATTGTGGTCAGACAGGGCAGGGCTTGTCCCCAGAAGTGTAATGAGAAATCCTGGTGCACATGTAAGGCATTAACTGACAGTCTCTGACCTCATCAGCCCACAGGAGGGAATAGACATCACGGGGTTCATTGCTGTAACTGAGCCTGAGGCCAAGGGACTGGAGTGTCCCTGCCCATCTGAGGGCATCCCTGATCCCCAAAGCTGCACCCAGGCAGGATGAGGAGCCCCTCATCTCCACCTCAACCATACTTTGGGTAGGGAGGGGGAAACAGGCTCAGAAGGAATGAGGAACTTGGTCTAGGTCTAGTGATTGTTAGGGCCTGAATCCAGGCAGCACTGTCTGACCAGCCTGGGGCCTCTGTCTCAGAACCTCAGTGCTTACACCTGCAGGCTGAGGATAACGGGGGTGACCTCAGAAGACCCCAGGTCTATTTGTGAAGTGCCTATGCTTGACCTGGGTAGGCTGCTGGAGACAGGAGGTTGATTCCTAGGGAAGAGAAGGCTGCGGGTGGTGAGTCTTTCAGATTATGCAGAACAAGTTTACTGTTGCCATGGTGACCAAACACTGTGAGTAGAGCTTATTTTGGAACTTGGTCTACACAGACACTGCTTTGTCCCTGGCCTTGTCTCCAGCTCTCCTGCTGAAGCTTTTATCCTGTGAACCTGTCCCCTGATGGCCAGGCACAGCAGTATGAGCTGGATGCAGCCCTGGCTAATAACAGGTCTCTTGACCCCTCCCACTAGCCTCCCAAACTTGGCCTCTCTCTTGGGCTGGAGATATGATATCTCCAGACTACCCCTGTGGAAGGCCTGCTGGCTTACCTTTTGGGCTTTTCTTCTTGAGTGTAGGCAAAGGGTTTGGCTGCCCTCTGCTTCCTATGTGTCCATCAGAAAGCAGTGTGTGAATAGGATGAGAAGGAGGGATGTGCTGCCTAGTTTTATGCTGTCTCGACACAAGCTAGAACTATTGGGAGCAGAGGGAGCTTCAATTGAGCAAACACCTTCATACAATCCAGTTGTAGGGCATTTTCTTAACTAGTGATTGATGGAGGAGGGCCCAGCCCATTGTGGGTGGTGCCATCTCTGGGCTGGTGGTCTGCGCTCTATAAGAAAGCAGGTTAAGCAAACCATGAGGAGCAAACCAGTAAGCAGCACCCTTTCTTGGCCTCTGCCCCAGCTCCTTCCTCCAAATTCCTGCCCCATTTGAGTTCTTGCCCCCTCCCCCAACTTATGCTGATGAAATGTTATATGGAACTGTGAGTGAAATAAACCTTTTCTTCCTAGGTTGCTTTTGGTCATGGTGTTTTATTGCAGCAATAGCAACCCTGACTGAGACAAGAGAAGAAAGGTATCTTGGTTACCTTTTTCATGCTGTGACAAAAATATGTGGCAAAAGCAACTTGGAAGGAAGGAAGGAAGGAAGGAAGGAAGGAAGGAAGGAAGGAAGGAAGGAAGGAAGGAAGGAAACAGCTTTGTTTTAGCGCACAGTTCCAGGATACAGTTTATCCTGGCGGGGCAGCCATGATGGCAGGAGCTTGAGGCAACTGGTCACATTATACCTGTAGTCAGGAAGCAGAGAGAGTGGAACGTTGTTCAAGGTGTCCATTTTATTCAATTCTGGACTGTGGTCCATGCAGTGATACAATCTGTATTAGGATGCGTCTCCTTCCTCAGTGACCCCAGTCTTCTTAGAGGCTCCCTCATAGACATGCCCAGAGGCTTGTCTCTTAGTTGGACTCTTAGTGATACCAGATCGTGTCATGTGGACAATATTAACCATCACAGAAGGAGAGGCTCATCTGGAACTGCCTGTTGCTAGGTGCCACTGGCAGTTTTCTGCATGTTACACCAGTCTTCATTCCCACAGACAGCATTTCTGAAGTGTTGGTAATAATAGTGTGGAATGGGGTCCCAGCATGTCCCTGAACCTTACTCATGTCATAGCAGGAGGGAGGCCTTAAATTGGTGTCTGCAGAATCTCAGAGCAAACTTGGAGACAGAGGCCTAAGCCATGGCAGTCCTCAGGGACTGGAAGGAATACCAAGGCCCTTTGGGTAAGCATACAGAGGTGGGGGGCTGCACGCTCGCAAGATGCTCTCCCAGATCCTGGCTTCTGCATGACATGTGGGAGCATGAGCTGCCTGATTCCTAATGAGCTTCAGTGGCTGTGACCCAGGACCTACTGTTTATTTCATGTTATAGCCAAAAGGGCAGAGGGAGGATGTAACTGTGTCCCCATAGCACTGGACATGACCAGACATGCTGTGTGACAGTGCCCTCAGAACACTACAGTCTACTCAGGCCATGTGGGGTGGCCTACTTCAAGCCCGCTGTTAGAGTAGAGAAGCCCATGCCTCAGTGGAGACGGCCACTGTGGGTATCCCTTCATTGTCTAGGTGTCCCCAGAGCCTGTCACTGAGCAGGGGCAAGAAGCCTGTGTCCCAAGGGCCCTGCCCAGGAGAGCAAAGGGAGAAGGTCTGTGCAGGGGATGGCAGCATCTGCAAAGAGGTGAGAAGAGCGGTCACATTGCCCAGCTTGCAGGTGGCACGGCTCAGCAGACAAAGCCACTGCCTTGAAACATCCACAGGTAAAATGTGGAAGTTCAGTGGCTTAGGGGCAGGCTAGTGAGAGGAGCAGCCAGAGCTGATTCAGACCAGGAAGGCCAATCCCCAACAGCAGACCATGATGCATTGCTGGCTGTTCACAGTGTCTGTGGCACTGGACTGAGGCTGTGGGCAGGAGGGAGCCAGGCTATGAGCTTTAACCCAGTTCTACCAGCACAGAAGCGCAGTCTTGGCAAGTTACTAAGCCTCTTGGTGCCTCAGGTGCCACATTTGTGAAATGGAGACAGAGATGATGCTATACAAGATACCCAGGATGCCTGGCAAGCAGTAGGGATACCATCACATCTATGCGGGCATTAGTGCTATGAGTTAGAACTGGTTAGAGCTAGGGGACAGAAGGGAGGGAAGGGAAGGGAGGTGGAGAGATGGGAGAGAAGGCTGGGGAGGGCTGGCAAATGAAAAGGTGACAGAGAAGGGATATGAGGCTGTGGATCCAGGGCTCTGGGCATGTGACTGGAAAGCTTAGAGACAGGAGAGGACCCATGTTTTGTGTATCTGGGCTCTCCTGATGAAGAGATAAGTCTGGAATGCCAAAGGACAAAGCAGCTGTGTGTGATCCAGAGCCTGTTGGTAGGATCACATAATTCTGTGCCCAGTACATTTGACCATGCTTGGAAAATGTTTGGGATTAGGTTCAGCCCACTGAAGAGCCCCAAGCCCTGTAGCTGAGCTGGGCTTGGGAAGCTCCTCCCAAGGGCTGAGTGCATGTAGGTAAGAAGGTGTGGAGAGTTGCCAGGTTGGCATGGGGCAGTCAGTGTGCTAGAGACAGACAGGTAGGGGTCTTCATAACGACAGCCTACATAGGGACAGTACTATTACCGGCACCAAATGTAAAGAGAGACAGAGCTGTCAGCAGCCATCACGACCTTTCCTGCTTTCTTTCAGATTGGGCCTGTCGGGACAATCCAGACATCCTCCCTCCCTGGCTCCTTTGCAGTGGGAGTGCCCATGTGACCACCTTCTGCTGATGAAGAAAGCTGGGGCTTGGCAGGTGGACTTCTTTAATACTATGGGGGTGGGTCGTCTGGCTGAGAACCTTAACCCGGGGGTCACACTGGACTGGCCTTAGTCCCCAGGACCGTCACTTTTTGGTACTGTGACCTTCCTAAGCTCAGCTGGCTTTTCAGTGAGTCAGGAATAAACGTGAGCTCATGGTGGGCACACCTGAGAGCAGCTGCTTCTGCTGTGGATCCTGGTGTGCTCCACAGCCCTTTGGACTTTTGGAGGCATTAGGGAGGGTCACAAAGCCATGAGAGATGTGTTTGTTTGTGCTTGGAAATCTGGAGAGAGCACTCAGAATGCTACTCAGCCACACTGTGTCTCAAACCCAATATGAGTCTGTCCACCAGCTCTGATGCTGAGTTCTTTGTCAACAAGGGTGTCTCTGGTTCTTCTCCGTGTTTCCACTGCCTGGCGCCCTGTAAACACCCACCTACACACTGAGCCAGTGAATTAAGTCAGAGTCCACTCAGAAAACACTTCTTCATGCTCGATTTTCAAACCACAGTAAAAAACCAGTCACGGGGCTGAAGAAATGGCTCAGCACTTAAGAGCTTCATTAGTTGCTCTTGCAGAGGACCCAGGTTAGGTTCCCAACACCTGCATGGTGGCTCACAACTATCCATAATTCGAGTTCCAGTTCCAGAAGAAAGCCTTCTGACCTCCTTGGGTACCAGGCATACACTTAATACATATACACACATGCTGCCAAAATGCTCAGATACATAAAATAAAATAAATACATCCAAAAAACCAAAAAGTAGCTGAGCAGTGGTAGCACATACCTGTAATCCTAGCACTCTGGAGGCAGAGGCAGGCAGATCTCTGGGTTAGAAGCCAGCATGGTCTATGGACTGAGTTCTAGGAGAGCTAGGGTGAAACCATGTGTGAAAAAATGACACACACACACAAAAGTCAACCAGGTGTGGTGGCACACACCTTTAATTCCAGCACTTGGGAGGCAGAGGCAGGCGGATTTTTGTGAGATGGAGGCCAGCCTGGTATATATAGTGAGTTCCAGGACAGTCAGGGCTACATAGCGAAGCCCTGTCTCAAACAAAACAACAACAAAAAAAATTAAACAGTAGAAACTAAGCAAAAACCAAGGCCAGCAAGATGACTACCAAGATAAGGGCATTTGCCCTCAAAATGAATGACCTGAGTTTGATCCTGGGACACACATGGTGGAAGTAGAGAACTGACTCATGCAAGTATATTCTGATTAATGCATGTGCCCTGCAGCAGGCATGCAATCTTACACACACACACACACACACACACACACACACACACACACACACACACACGAGTTAATCAAATTGTAACAACAGCAACAAAAAAGATTAAAAACAACAAAACCTAGGCCAAATAGCCAGAGGATGAACCCTAAATTCTGCTTTGGTGGGTATATCTGAACAGAATAGGAAGTGATTCGTTGAGCAAAGGGAAGACGTATCCTGGTGAGGGAGGCAGGGTACTGGGGGAAGGAAGAAAGAGCACATGCTGGCCTCGCACAGAAAGGGGCCTTTCTAAGGATCTAGTTTACCATCTATGTTTCGTACTGTCAAACTCAAGGAAAGCCTCTAGCTCAGTTCTAGAGCTCAGTCTTACACAAGAAGTATGCAGAACCTTGTTTGCTGCCCAGTCACTGTGCTTTCAGCACTCAGAGTGCCTAGGCTCTGTGTATATAAATGGCTGGTGGGGAATAAATGAGTCTGGTGGCTCACGGCCTAGAGGGCAGGACAGACACAGGACAGTTCAAATGAAATGCCACCTATGGGCACTGAATCATGTACAGGAGATATCCAGGGCACCTGAGGAGAAAGGCTTACTCTGAGGAGCCGGAAGCTCCAGGAACTGGAAGCCTTTCTGGACTTTGCCCTGGAACTTTTTGGATTGTTTTGTCCTCAAGTCACCATCCCACAGCGATCCCTATCCATTTTGAAACAAGAAGCTGAAAGCGAGAGTGTGTTGGGGAGTTAGAATGAGGACTGCATGGCTGCCCCAGGCTGGAGCGCAGTCTGCCCCTTGTGGGCCATTTGACCTGTGTGCTCCAGTCCTCTGTAAGAGCCATACACTCTCTTAACCACAGAACCATCTTTCTAGACTTTCGGTTGTGTTTTTAGAGACAGGGTTTCACTTTGTAGCACAGGTTGGCCTTGAACTCACTATTCAGTCCAGGCTAGCTTAGAAATTGTGGCAATCCTCCTTCTTGAATGTTCTTTGTGCTGGGATTGCAGGTATGTGCCATCAAGCCTGACCTTAGAAATATTTATTAAGGGAGATTTTAAACATAAGGAAGGGTAGAAAGGCAGGAAGAAAATCTATGGTGTCGTCATTCAGTTTAGCCATCCCTCTATGTTCATCCTTCCCTTGTTCCCATACATCTAGGCATTTGAGGTGCAATGGGCCTTGAGTGCTCTCTGAGTGTGGGAAGAGGTCTGGATGAGGAATGAGGCTTAGGCAGTATGTAGATGGAAGGACGAGCAGCAAGGCTCTGTGAGGGACAGAGGAGAGGAAACACAGTCTTCAGTGTGGCCTCTCTGCAGCCTGGAGTGCTCTGCATGCTGAGAACAAAGCTGGGTTTGGGTCCCAGGCTGCAAGGGTCTTGGACGAGTCACTTAATGCTGAGAACAGTGTGCTCCCAAGAGCTGCCTGCTCCCAAGAGCTGCCTGCTCCCCATTGCTGTGTGCTGCTCATAGCTACATGCTTCCAAGATCCACATGCTCCTTGTAGCTGCGTGCTCCTAATACTTGTGTGCTCTTCATAACTGTGGGCTCCCCGTAGCTGCATGCTTCTAGGCAAGGGTCATGCTCCCTGTGGCTGCATGCTCTCAGGGATGAGTGCTCCCCGGTGAACCAAGTGCTCTCTGTAGCTGCCGTGTAGGTTGTGCGCCCTGTATCTGTGTGCTCCCAGGTGAGCTGCATGCTCCCAGGAGCTCTCTAGGCTCAGATTTGTTTTCCTCATCAGTAGAATAAGGATAATGCAGTCCGCCTCCTGGGATGCTGGTAGAATTAAATGAGGAAATTTAAAGAGAACGAGCCCACGGGTAGATTCCCATTGGCAGTGTACTTTTGGGTGGCCTTACTTAACCTTTCTGAACCCCAGCTTTCTAATTTGCAAAATAGGAGAGGGAACTTCCAGTGAAGCTGTTCTGAAGCTGAAAGTATAGGCCCTGGACCCCTGGATCCTTCATAGCTGATAGACCTGGGGAAGCGTGCCCTTTCTCACAAG
>NW_026590809.1:6923462-6992343 GCF_907164565.1 Psammomys obesus | reverse complement strand
ATCCTTCATAGCTGATAGACCTGGGGAAGCGTGCCCTTTCTCACAAGCTTGCTGCTCACTGCCCTCTCTATCCACCTTGGTTCCTTCTCACTGCCCGCTGAGGATCGGGTCTTTCACCTCATGGGAGAATTCACATGGGCCTGGCATGGAGGGCCCTGATTCAGTGTTAGGGACTTAGACTGTTAGCCCAACCATCTCCTTGGAATGTCTAACAGCTTCAGGTACAACCATGTTCCTAGGCTCTGTTTGAGTCCAGATGAGAACCTGACCTGTCTGAGTCCAAAGCTAGCATTCTTTTGGCCCCTCTTCCTCTAGATGGAGGTGCTGCTTATGTGGCAGGGCTTCTAGTCCCTCCATCCATCTGACCCTCAGGTAAACAGAATGGATGTTTGGCTAGCTGAATTTGGCAAGTAAATAAATGAATGAATGAGTGACACCCCCATGAAGGAGAGAGTGAATGAGGACATTTTGGAAATCATCCTTTCTTCCTGAAATGCCCCTCTCACCCTCACTCTATATCCCAGAAGTTTACCTGGCCCCATCACTGCCCATTTTGGGCCAACACTAGACAGATCTACCCTTCCTCTAACCTGAAGCCCACCTGTATGCCTAGGATGTGGTAAGGGGGCAACCATAAGCGGAAAGAATCCATCATTGTTTGGGATGGAAATGACAGCAAGAACCAGCTGAGAAGGTTGCCAGCGAAACAGGAATATTTAAGTCAAACTTTGTGGTCCCAGTGTGGGCAGCATGTTTGTGGTGGTTTGAATGAGAATGGCCCCCATAGGCTCAGTGAATGGCACAATTAGGAGGTGTGGCCTTGTCGGAGCAAGTGTGTCACTGTGGGTGAGCTTTGAGGTTTGTAGTGTTCAAGCCAGGCCCATTGTCACTTTCTTCCTGATGCCTGTTGATCCAGATGTAGAACTCTCAGCTGCCTCTCCAGCACCAAGTCTGCCTGTGTGCCTGCTTTCCATCATGATAATGGACTAAACCTCTGAACCTGTAAACCACCCTCAATTAAAATGCCTTCCTTTATAAGAGTTGCCATGGTCATGGTGTCTCTTCACAGTAATATAAACTAAGATGGTATCCTTGGCTAGGATATACACTGGGGTCCCTCTACTCTAGTCTCTTAGAGGTGGGAGTGAGGCAGCTCTACCTGTCTCTGCGGGACATGGATACCATGATGATTGATTTATCACTCTCTGACTTCCGACACAGGCACAGGGTAGCCCGGCAGGGTGTCAGCTCCAGATTGGCTAAGCTGCAGGGAAAGTGGGCTCTGTTCCCCAAGTTATGCCTTGTTGGGGTCACAGAATGAGGAGTGGATTCTGCTGCTTGTTGTTGGCTCATGGCGCCACTGTGTCCCCAGTCTTGCAGAAGCAGACAGTGGCCCTCAGCCTATGATGCATGAGGCTTACTGAGGCTCAGATTTGTTGGTAGAGGTTGTTGAGAAGGTGAAAATAGAGATTCCTCCAGCAGGAAGAAGTGGGTGACTGAGAGTGGAGTGGAGAAACCCAGGCCATTGGGTCTAAGGAGAAAGGGTCAAGGCAATCCTGCAAATAAGATCGTTCAGGGAACCAGGGCCCTGTGGCTTCTGAGGACCATCAGAGAGACCCTGCTCCAGGTGGGGGCAGCGTTCCCTCTCTGTGGGCCTGAGTCTACGCCACTGCTGCCAAAGCCTGTACTTTGATGCTTTCTCCTTTTATCCCCACCCCCAACCTTGTGAGATAACCAAGCAGTGGGACTGAAATTTACCATGGCACCCCCTGTCACTTTCGAGCAAACCTATGCTGCATGTCCTGGCCACACCCCACTGTGGTCCTCTTACTGCACTATGCCAACAGCTGTCTTTTGCCCTGCCAAAAGGTGTCCTCAGCTCAGGCTGACTTCCTGGGCCTTTGTACTTGCTAAACTGTAGAGTGTCTTGCTGCTGGCTTTGGCCAACCATGTGCGTTCACCAGATTCATCGATGGTGCCTTCTCTGAAATTGTGTTGGTGGCTAGTGACACCATGTTGAATGCTTGTGATCAAGAGGCACCTAGAACTGTACTTGCTCCTGGCTAAATAAAATGTCCTCTGGACTCTAGTGAGGATGGTGTGTGTATCCCCTTGGTGTATAGGGCTGAGTGGAAGCATCAGGATAGAACCTCTGTTTCTGAAGGCATTGCAGCTCTGCTGAGCTCTGTGTACATATAAGGAACAGGCCTCTTTCCCACTTGACCTGTCCCAGGATGGCTTGCGCAAACAGAAGGAAGTTGAAATAACTCTGATTGGTGTAGGACTTGTTTCCTCTCAGCAAATATTTATATTCTGAGAAGGAGGGGTGGGCTCACATGGCCTGGCTGCTTTGTTCACATGATCCCATAGCTGGCTTCTCTCCTGTCACCACCCTCAGCACCTTCCTCATCTCTGACAGGAAGCCATTATTGCCCTCCTTTTGCAGGTGAGGAAGCTGAGGCAGGTAAGTGGAAGGATGAGTTTAAGCTGCTGGTTGGATAGGTGGCAGCTTCTACACGTGGCAAGGGCTCTCCCTGCACCACTTCTGCCTCATAGCTTTCTGTCTGGACCCTTCCTCCCTGGACCCTCTGCTATTGTCCAGCAGTCCTGGGCAAATCACAGTGGGCCAACCTCTCTGCAATCCTAGTCTAGATATGAGAACAGGTCCTCAGTGGCAACAATCAGAGCCTTGGTCCTTTGCTATGTCTCAGTGCTGTCCCTCATTCAGGACAGTGAAGACAGAGGGATAGACAAAGAACACCCAGAACAGAAACAGACAGCAGAGCTGAACACTAGAGAGAGAAAGAAAGGTGAGATTTAAAGATTGAATCAGAAAGAGAGAGGCACTGGGGAGGGAGGAATGGTGTTGGAGGGGAAGAGTCAGAGTTTGATGAAGGGACAGAGACCCACATTGGGCTGTCATTTCCCTCACCTCTTGTTTATTGTGTCACTCCACCACTTTATCCCAGACCCAGAAACACCTGACCCAGGCTGGGCAGCTTGCATGAGGCTTGGAAAGGAAGGACTCCTCATCATGAGACAGTCCTTTAGGGTGCCAGTGCCCTCCTCAATCAGGTGGGATTCCATGGGCCTGTGTGTGTCAGGCTGTGGAGAGCAGACTCCAGAGGAGGCTTGTATGCTCTCTGTGCGCCTCCCCACCCCTGCCACACCCTCCAGCTGTGGGAAGATCTCAGGGTTCATCCCAGGCCATGCTGCCGTTGAGGGGTAAATATTTACCCCACAAGAGTGTCCCGGGGAATGTTGCTCTATCCATTAAACAAACAGCTGTCATGGAGGAGGAAGGGCCCTGAGTAGCTCCTGAATTGTCTCTTCTCCCCTACCCTGGCCTAGAGCAGGACACACATCACAGAGTGTATGAGCAACTGTCAGGGAGCTCTCATCCAGTGGGTACAACTAGGTACTACAGACATGGTCAGCAAGGAGCTCCCTCAGACACTGAACCCATGTGTGTGTGCGTGCATTTGTGTGTGTGTGTTCGTGTGTGTGTGTGTGTGTGTGTGTGTGTGTGTGTGTGTGTGTATGTGTGTATGTGTGTGTCTGCATTCTGGAGGACCATCCTGGCTCTGAGGGCACATAGCAGAGACCCAGAAAGTCAACTCTTTAGAACTGTGTGAATTTGGACAAGTTCCTCGGCCTCCCTGAGCTTAAGCTCTTTTCTGCGTTATCTATCCTGTCAAGTTGTTGGGTGGTTTACAGGTCACGTATATAGAATCTAAGATAGGCTTTCAGCAACTGTAGTTGCTTCCAGCCTCTGCACCACTGGCACCATGAAGTGTCACCCTCCCGGGGGGCCTGCCTGTACACTGAAGAGTCCTTGCTTGGACTCTGCCCACTGTGTATCAGTAGCATCTTTTAGTTGTAATAACCAAAAGTATCACCAGACATTGGGAAATTGACACTGGCTGTGAAGTACATATTTATAACCATCATCAATAATTCGATTTTTAAAAATTTGGGGGTGTATGACATGTTTATGTATGTGCACATTTGTCTAGGGTCAGAGGTTAATGTCAGGTCTCCATCGTATTGTCTGAGACAGGGTTTCTCATGGGCTTGTAGCTCACTGATTTGGCAAGGTTAGATCTAGGATTGTCCTGACTCTTCAGTGCTGGGATTACAGGCAGAGGCCGCAATACCCAGCTGTGTACATGGGAGCTGAGCATTGGAACTCGGGCCCTATGCTTGCGAGGCAAGCGAGCACTTTAATGAATGAGCCATCTTTGTCATTAAGTGATTTTTTTTTTTTTTTGAAGGCCACTGGGAAAACTGTCAGTGGTAGGATACTGACCAGCTGTGTGCAAAGAGCATGCCCTTCCTACCTTGACACCCCCCCTTCCAACCTCCAAGTGGCTCCAGTGACACTCGTTTACTATTTTACCCTGTAGTCAGAAATCTCTCACAAGTATGTTGTGGCAGGTTTCAGTTCTAAGTTTTCAGAGTTGCTTCCTGGCCCTTCTAGCTGCCAGCACTCCTGGCCTGGTGGCCTCTTCTATCTTCAGATCACTAACAGCCGGCAGGAGCCTTGCACCCACCTTCCTCTGACCTCTTCTGCCTCACCTCACATTGCAGAGCCTTGGGATGATCCTGGGCCCCGTGGATATCCTGGGAAATTCTTTTAGTCACTTGACTGGTTGACTCTGTGATGGGGATGAGATCCAGGCTTTCAAGACGTTAGATAAGTGCTCTGCCATTGAGTCACACGCTTAATCCCCATTTTTCTGCTTTGTGATTTGTTTTCGACAGTCTACCTGTTGCCAGGCTGGCTCTGAACTTGCTATGTATCAGAGGACGACCTGCCCCTCATTCTTTTGCCTCCACTCCTGAGGACTGGGACTACAGGAGTGTCTCCAAGCCCGGTTTATTCAATCACCGGTGATGAATTACAGAGCAGTAGATGTGTGTCCCCAGCCCAGACACACTGATCTTCTCTTTCTGACCCCCACTTTCTCTCTGGAAATGGAGGCAGTGAGTGCAAGGATCTCTCAGGACAGAGGCTGCCACACCCGACCCCTCTGGCAGGGCAGTAGCTCCAGCTTGCTCTTCCATCTCCTGGATGAGTGGCACTCCAAGGCTCACATGGCATTTGGCATGTCAGTCACGTTGACATCTCCTCTCTGCCCCCTCCGCCCAGCTTGTCACTGTATCTGAGTGGGATGCTGGGTGGGTGCTGGGTGCCAGCGTGGGTAGCTCCTAGGAGACATGCATTGATAAGTGCAGTTCCCTAAGATCATTGCCCTTTCTGGACCTAGAAGAGAGCAGATCCCCTCTGGGGCAAGGCTCCCTGGCCCTAGATTTTAGGAGTTTGACAAGTGCAGGATGGAGGCTGAGCTCTTTGCATGCAATGAAAACTGGCTTCCAAGGCCTTAGTTCATTATCTCTGTGCTGAGCTTCTTTCAGCTGTCAGCCTCCCGGGGTGCAGAGGATGGGATTCAATTAGCAGCTTCCAGGAAGCTTCAGGAACGTCCCCATGGAGTTCCCCTGGAGTCCCCTGGCCTATTTAGGCTGCACACACTCTCTCTATACTCAGCAGCAACCTGGGGAGAGGCACAGGGCACTCAGCGAGGTGGGCAACTGGTTTGGAGTCATACTGTGAGGAGGGAATAGGTGTGTGCTCCCCAAGCTTGGCAAATGTCATACTGCACTGTAGGAACTCTCAGCTCCAGTGGAGGTCAGAGTCCCTGAGGGCCAACTGTGCAGACGGGAGGGACTGTAGACTCACAGGAAGTTCCCTGGGACACTGGCAACAGCACCTGAGAAAATTCCCTCCCTGGGCATTACTGAGTCTCACAGGATCAGTGACCACCCTGTACTACAGACCTCCTGGGAATTTGCCCTCTGAAAACCTCCGAGGGGAAGCTCCCTGCAAGGAGAAAGACCACACTAACGACCTGTCATCAGCTTCCCCATCCTGTGGGAGCACAGAAAAGGCAAGGTTTAGAAGGAGGAAACAGCATGGGAATCTACTTGGGAGCTTGTTCACATGGTTCCATATCTCTGTCAAGTAGCCCCCATAGCATTCCTCAGGATAAGAATAATGACACCTCATATACCTGAGTAAACAGACTCAGAGTGATTAAGGAAGATGCCTGGTTTGCACAGCAGGTGGTTGGCAGAGCCAGACAGGGTTACATCTTTCACGGATCCTAGAGCATGAAGATTAGGTGAGTTCGACCTGCTAGTGTGTCCCAGTGTCCCCTGCCCCTGCATCATGAGTCTAAGACTATGGTGGGCTGCTATGCCTGCTTGGCTTTTAGGTGGCTTCTGGTCTCCTTGCTTGTGTCATATGAACTTTACCCACTGAGCCATCTCACCAGTCCCTCATGGTGCTATTTCACAGTAGTTGTTATTAGTGGTTGTTATTTTTACCATTTAGCAAGCAGAAATTTGACTTCAGGCTGTGGGTCTTGGAGAACTTGATGCCCTCTTGGAGCCTTTGCTCCTCTGGTTACCATGGTGATGATGAGAGCTGGCCTTGGCCCCAGCATGATACTAGATTGGTTTTGTCCTATTTGTATTCACAGACTGTAAGGTAAGGCCCTGGCCCTTGGGTATTTGGGGATGGGACCTGGGCCTGAGCATGCTCTGCATACATGCTAGCCTGAGGGCAAGAGGGAATAAGTCACTTGCCACACATGCTTAAAACCGAAATGAGGATCCATGGGCTGGAAATGTTACCTCACGGTTCAACTCCTGCAGCTTTCAGCCTCTTCAAGCAGGTGACAAGCCAGGAGAAAATTTGGATTTAGGGTGGCTAGGCTCATGTCTTCAGTCTGAGGCTGAGTGGGGTAGGGAAGTCGGGGCAGAGTAGGAAGCCTGGCAGGAGGGAGGCCTGGGTTAGCCTCTGGACACATGCCCTAAGATGCTGTGGGGCTTCGGGGTCAGGCCACTGGTGAGACTCCCTCCCGGGGTTCCTGCCATGTGGGTGAGGGGCCTGGCATCAATTTTCTCATGGAGGCACCAGCACCATCATTGTTCTTTAGGGCTTGTGGAGGAATGGAGAGAGACATAGTCTTGTTGAAACCATTGGGTTGATGCCCAGGGCCTGTCGTGTGGGCAGTTTGCGTGTGTCTTAGGCATGGGAAGCAGCTGAATCCAGTTTAGACCCTGTTTATCCTGTTGTGATGGTGGGTGATGGCAAAGCCAGGTGAGGGGTAGAAGAGGGGTTGGCAGAAGTGCCTGCCTAGCAGGAGTTCCATCTCTCTGGCTCCCTTGATCTCTCATGTGATGAAAGTGATTTTCGGTAGGCTCTCTCTCCATTCTGTGTTCCGGTGGGGTGAGCCAGGTCCCCCTGGGCTACACCGTGTGCCCATGGACCTGTTACTGATTTTACTGTTTTTGTGTTTTGAGACAACTTCTCACTACCGTAGGCTGGTTTTTAACTCTGGATCCTCTTGACTGAGTGTTTCATGTGCTGAAGCTACGGCAGTGTGTCACACCCGATCATTGGCTGAAACCATAAAGGTGGGGTTGTCGACACAGTTCGTCAGTGCAAGAGAAGCTGAGTTTGCTCTCTAGAGCCTATGTAAAAAGCAGGGCATGGTGGCATGTGCCTGTAACTCCAGTGCTGGGGAGGCAGAGCCAGGCGCAACACTGGGATCACTCGCCAGCCCAGCGAATCAGCGAGCTCCAGGCAAAAGTGAGAAACCCTGTCTTAAAAGCACAGGGTGGAAGTCAGGCTTGCTGGCACATGCCTTTATGAGTTTAGGGCCAGCCTGGTCTACATAGTGAGTTCCAGGACAGCCAAGTATACACAGTGAGATTCTGTCTCATAACCAACCAATGAACCAACCAACTGACCAAACAAACAAACTCACAAGATGGAGAGAGATTGACCTGTAACCTCTGCATAAATGTGCATACCTGCATTCACACGAATGCAAAAAACATCTTCGCACGTGGACACGAGCAAGTGCACCCGCACTCACGTGTGCGCACACACACACACACACACACACACACACACACACACACAGACCCCATACTCAGTTATCCAGTGAGCACTGTAAGGTATATCTTGATTCCAAAGGTGTCCACCCATGAACAGATGGAGCGTTTTAGGTCTGCCAAACCTTGCTACCCTGGGTATTGCTGCCCTGTGCACTCACCCTCAGTGGGTGTTTGTTACTTCATAATCTCAAAGCGGCTTCCAAGCGTCATGTTCTCACATTATCATCCTCCCAAGGAAGGATGAATGGGACCAGCCAGCAGTGGGTGAGTGAGGAGGGCGTGAGGCCTCTCTAAAGAAGTTATCCAGCAGACATGGCACTGCCCAGAATTGGGACACAGGATTCTTACTGCTGGGCAGGCTTGGAAAGGATTTGGGAAGGTAAAATAATGGTAAATAGTTAAAAATATTTCCGGCCCCAGCGCTGGGGAGGCTAAGGGCGTCTTAGCCATAGAAGGAGCCTTCAGACCTCGGCAGATCCATGTCTTTCAGGCCTTCAATGTTGTTGTTTCTCCAGTGTTCCCAAACAAGGCTAAGGTCAAACAAGGCTCGGCACCCACTCTGACATGAAGCTGCTGTGGTGCTGGCAAGCACTGACTGACCTCAAGCCAAGGGTGCCTCCTGTTAGCGGGGCCCTCTGCCCTCTTCCGCCTCTGCAAGGCACTGCATGCACTTGTGTAGAGACATACATGCAGGCAAAACACTCTTTTTTTTTCCTTTTTTCATATTTATAAACAAAACCAACCTTCCCAAGTAACTCCCCAAACAAACAATAAGGTAGACTAAATAAAATTTACAGTGAAGCCAGCAAACATCTGTATGTGCACTTAAATCCTGTGTCTGTTACTGTGGCACAACCCTCAAACAAACAATAGGCACGTGTTTTGGGGTGGGAATGGAAGTCCCAAGTTTTATCTTTATGGGGTTTGGGGAGACAAGCTGGGGGAAGTGAGAGGACAGGGAAATCAAGTTGTTTTTATTAATTCTGTCTATATAAATATGTTCATGAAGACCAAAAGAGGGAAGGGAGGTTGGGATGGTGACGAAATGGGAGAAGAGGGCAATGTGGGACCCTCTCAATTCTGCTTGACCAAACAATATGAACAAAATTAATTCCATGGTGGGGGAAGAGATAAAAAATTATAGAAAAGGATGGGAATGAGAGGGAGACAGAAAGAGACCAATTAAGGGAAAGGAGTCCCATGCTAGTGTGAGAGTCTGTCTGACACATAAAATAAAGATAGATCTTTAATTTTTTCACTTTACTTTTATGTATACGAATGGGTGTTTTGTCTGCATGCATGTCCATGTGCCATGTATGTACAGTGGCAGCCGGAGTAGGGTGTCGGATGTCCTGGGACTGGAGTTATAGATCATTGTAAGCTAGCGTGTGTGTGCTGGGAATTGAACCAGGTCCTTTTCAAGAGCAGCCAGTGCTCTTAATACTTTTTATTAGCACACTGTGATTATTTGTAGATCCAGTGGGATATTTCATTATTCTTTTTGCTTGTTTTACTTTCTTGAGACAGAGTCTTAAAAGTAGAACAGTCTGGCCTTGAATACCTGGCAATCCTCCCTGCCTCAGCCTCCTGAGTGCTAATATTAGACGGTGCACCCCAGGCTAATTTTATGGTTTTCCATTAAGGTTTTCAGTAGATCAGCCCATTCAGCAATCTTTCCTCAGGTTTTGAGAGCTGTGCCCTTCATCTGAGAGGCCTCCTTGACTCTAGGTTTATCTTTGGGAGGCCTTGTGTGGTGACTGAACCCTGCTGGCCTGCTGGTCCGATCATTGGCCCTGTTCCTGTGACAATGGAACTCTGCTGTGAGGATCTGGCTTAAGGCAGACCTCAGAATCAAGAGGACAAGAAGGACAGAGCTAATGGGCTCAGAAGCTGCCCAGACTGCCATGGCCTTGAGCTCCCTCCTCATTCCTCATAGTGCAGAGTCATAGCCCGGACAGCCTCCAGTCCTGGAGCTGTGGTGCCACTGACTTTCCCAGGACTAAGAATCCTGGCTTAGCCACACACCAGCTGGGCATCCTCGGGAAGTGGCTTAGCCTCTCTGGGCCTCAGTTTCCTTGTTTGTAAAGTGGACACATGAATGTTACCTCAAGGATTTGTTTCCATGGCTGAAGTTACATTATCTGCCCAGAGCCGAGCATGTGGCATGTACCACAAATGAGTCCTTACTGTCCTCTGAGTGGGGCCTGTGCTGAGCTGCAGCATAGGAGTGGAGGCAAAGTAGGGACACCAGGCAGCCTGGACCACCCAGTGGCCTCAAAGAAGCCTGGATTTTGCATTTCCAGGCAGCAGCTCCCAGAGGAACAAAGAGACATTTAGGAAATGACATGAGCTGAATCTCAGAACAACCACACCAGACCACAGACATGGTTTTCTTGGATGGAGGGACAAATATGGGTTGATCAACATCTCCCTCAGCCCAACTCTGACACGGGATGATAATGACAAGGCCCAGCAAGGCCAAGAAACTTACCCGAACAGCAGCTAGTCTAGACTCCCAACTTCACAGCTTTCTTCTCCCCGAATATCTCCACTATAGCTTCCTCTGTGGGATGAGCAGACACAAGTCGCTTCATACTCTTGGCTACACAGAGCCTCTACCCCTGGCCATTTCCCCAGATCCATTAGGCGAGTCTTGGGAGAAGGTAGGGGAACCTTTGAGGAAGAGGTGTCTGTAGTGGGGCATCTGTGGCTGTGTTCTTTCTTCTGGCCCTGTGCTTGGCCCTGAGCTTCGCAGCAGGCAGGTGACAATCTCCCACCCCCGTTCCATTTCACAGATGCCCAGAAGCCACTCTGATGCTGGACAGAGCCAAGCCCTCATGGATCATGCCAGGTAGTGTGTGTGGTCGCTCTGAGATCACATGACCTCAGAGTGCAGCACCATGGTAGGTTTGAAGACCATCCACTTAGCAGAGAAAATCAAGGCTGTGAATAGGGAAGTGTAGCTGGCTCAGGCCCTTAGCTGGTAGAACAGCAATGCAAACGCAGCCTGAAGATGGTGCCTGGAGCTTCCAGGAGTTATGCTAGAGTCCACATACAGGATGTACTTGCAGCATGGCCACATTCACCCAGTGTCCTTAACACCATTCTGGGAGGTGAGATGAAGAGAAATCTCCCCATCAGAGACAACAAGGACCAAAAGTCATCTGGACATTTCTTAAACAAAGTCATCTGGACATTAGTGACTGGGATGAAGTCAACCCCACAGGCTGCTGGGACCACGCTCCTCCAAAGATAATACACCTTCCCCTTTCCCATAATACTTGAGTCCCATGTCCTGAGCATCCAGAAGGGGTGCTAGGAGAAGATGAGTTGGCAGAATTTGTCCTTAGCTTGGGAGGTGCACAAAGGCCAGGTGGGGATGGAACCCTGAGAAAGGACACAACTGAGAGACATTCAAAGCTCATAGCTGACATTCTCCCCCATAATTCCATGTAGGGTCCTAGTCTGGACTGCAGTGGGAGTTTTGGTGTTTTTGAAAATTCAGTTATTTATGTAAACATGTTTTTATTTTAATCCCAGGTGTGGGATATGGGGCTGCTCCAGATTGTCCACAGCAGCAGGTTATTTGCTTCGTATAGGCTTTGAGAGGGGCGTGATGCTTGCCAGCTGCAGGTAGTTTAATTCTGAGGACTCTGGAGAAGGAATAAATGCCAGAGCCCAAGGGAGGGAGGCTCGAAGAAAGAAGAAGGTGCTTCCCCCTTACTGCTTCTGGTTGTTGTTGATGCAGTTTGATGAGAAGAAGTTGGAGATATCTTGAAACAAAGATTGGACAAAAATTGCACCAAGGAAGTTGATGGCCCTAACCAGCAGGAAGTAGCTAAATTAGAGACCTACACCCCTTCTCCCCACTAACCTTATTTCTCTCCTACCTGGGTTTGGGCTGTGGGAAGGATTTGGGTAGAGAAGGGAGAAAAAGATAGGACCTGAATAAAACAGATTAAAAAGTTACGTGCTACACTGGAGTCTGACAAAGTCAGAGGAAGGATGAAAGGAAGGTGGGTGGAGAGCAGGCAGGGGGATGTAGGAGAGAAACAGAAAAGACATATTCTACTCTGCCCCAGCCCCCAGCTCTGGGTTGGATCTTCCTTCTGAGGATGGTGAGTTATGTGTCAGAGAACTTGACAAAAGGCTTGAGCGAAGCTGGAGAATGCCACTGGGCATGGTGGTATGAGCCTGCAATCTCAGCATTTGGGAGGTAGACCAGGAAGATCAGGAGTTCAAGCTCAAACTCAGCTACATGAATTCAAGACCAGCTTCTTATGCATGAAACTGTCTTAAAAGAAAGAAAAAAAGAGAGAAAGTGGAAGCAATTCCACAGACACTGTCCACTGGAGGGAAGAGAGGCACTTTTTGCACAGAGCTGTGGCAGAGAGCGCCTGGGGCTGTGCAGTGCTCCTGAGGCCCAGAGTCCTGTCAGGGCTCAGCAGTCCCTCTGGCTCTACTGTTGGTGCTCACTGAGCTACAGGGCTTCTGGCTTTAGCATGTTGCTCATGAATAAAAAAAAAAAAAAAAAAAAAAAAAAAGAGGACATGACTTCTCCAAGGTATGTGTGGTGGTTTGAATAAGTATGGCCCCCATACCCATGTCTTTAAAAGCTTGGTCATAGGGAGTGGCACTATTAGGAGGTGTGGCCTTATTGGAGCTAGAGAATGCCCAGTTGGAGGAACCTTTCTAGAGAAAGTGTGTCACTGTAGAGGCAGGCTTTGAGGTCTGGCCAGTGTCACATAATCTCCAGATGTAGAACTCTCAGCTCCTCCTCCAGCACCATGTCTGCCTGCATGCTGCCATGCTACTTACCATCATGGTAATGGACTAAACCTCTGACACTGTAAGCCAGTCCCAGTTAAATGTTTTCCTTTGTAAGAGTTGCTGTGGTGTAGTGTCTCTTCACAGCAATGAAACCCAAACTAAGACAGTATGGTTGAAGATTAAATTGAAGATTTTCAAAAAAGATTTATTTATTAGGTATACAATACATAATATGTATACAATGTTTTGCCTGCATGTGTGCCTGCATGCCCAAAGAGGGCACCAGGTATCATTATAGATGTTTATGAGCCACCATGTGGTTGCTGGGAATTGAACTCAGAACCTCTGGAAGAGCAGCCAGTGCTCTTAACCTGTGAACCAATTCATCCAGCCGTGGAAGATTTTTTTTAATCATCAAAATAAAACTTTAAGTCATTAATGCAGTAACTTTAAACCGTAAATACAGTCCAGAGGGAGATTGGGAACTCTTGATCTTTTTTATTGTGTGTCCTTACAGAATATTAAGTTTCTTGTTAAGACTCAGTTTATCCAAATAGTGAAACTTAATAAAGTTAGCAAAGACAAAGAGGCTGGAATGTTATGTTGTGCAGGCAATTCAATTGGCCTGCCCTTTGGGGCTTTAGGGTCTTGACAACGTCCTATGTCAGTACCTGCATCCTATGACGTCATCTGGGTCAGGTGCCTCAGGTATAACTGGTGGTCTGCCACTCCTCTCTCTCTTGCTCCTTGTGTCTCTCTCTCTCCCCTTTCTCTGTCAGCGCATCCCCCTCCTTCCATCTCTGTCTCACTCTTTCTCTGCGCTCATGGCTCACTTAGGCTCTAACTCTCTTCTGCTTCCCTTCCCCCAAATAAATATTTTTCATACTAGATCTGTCATATGCATGACATATTTTTAAATATAACAGCTAGACATATATTTTTAAGTCATTACTGTTAACATGAGTAGACTTTAGAAAAAAATTTTTTTTCAGACAGGGTTTCTCTGTGTAGCCCTGGCTGTCCTGGAACTCACTCTGTAGACCAGGCTGGCCTTGTACTCACAGAGATCTGCCTGCCTCTGCCTCCTGAGTACTGGGATTAAAGGCATGTGCCAGCACTGCCTGGAAACTTTAGATATATTTATCAAATATATCTAGAAGCCTGATGTTGAATAGTTAGTAAAGACATAAGTAGCTAGACATAAGTCAGTTTCTGTAACCTGAGTAGACCTTTATAACTCTAGGAATTTATCATCACATAAAAAAAAATGCATCCTAACCCAAAATATTTTGGCAAGGTTTAGTTCATTGTTACGGCTTCATGGCTGGAAGCATGGCAGTGAGCAGGCAGACGTGGTGCTGGAGAAGGAATTCTGCACCTGGATTGGCAGGCAGCAAAAGGAGACTGAAGACTCACTGGCCAGACTAGCCCACCTTCAGTCACACACTTTCTCCAACTAAACCACACCTACTCCAGCAAGGCCACACCTCCTAATAGTGCCACGCCCTATGGGCTTATGGGGCCATTTTCTTCAAACTACTACACCATCCATTCCACAACCTGGATGGGGAGAGTTCAAAAATATTTGCTATTATTTGGGGTCCTTCACAGGTCTTGTGAAACACACTCAAGGGCTAGTGCCCTGGTGCCCATCACTGGTGCCCATGACTGGGGCCACCTGAAATGGTTCCATTCCTCCCTGGTGTGGTCATCCCAGCCTTAGCGCTTCTTTCTCATGGTCCTCTCAAGTGCAGACCTCAAGTGTAGGGACACCTGTTCTGAGTCTGCATCTCCAGGAAGCTTCCAGAAGGAGCTGCTCCACCTGAAACAGGCAGGTTGAGATCAAGGATATCATACTGAGAAGACATTTCTCTGGCAACCATAGGCACCACCAGAATGCCACCTCCTGGAAAGAGGACACTGAGGCCCAGGGAGAGGGGCAGTTTTGCTGTAGCCCATGCATTGAGTCAGAGGGTCAAGGAACCCAGGGACCTGACTGTCCCCTGCTGATATGAAAAGCATTATTGAGCACCTACTGCATACACAACACTGTGGTTCCTGGATCCCAGTTTTTCAGGACTCCAAAAGATATGAAGTTCTTGGTATAGCTGTTTGAGGGTGGCCAGGGCCCACCTCCTCCCTGATCTAGGTGCTCCAGCCCCAAAGCGCAGCAGAAGGCTTGCGGAGTCCCGGGTAGGCACCGTTGAGTTTTCAGCCCATACTATCTTCTCTTTTTCACTCTGGGCCTCAGTCTGTGTGGCTTTCCTAACTTCTCCCCTTCTCTCTCCAGCCTGTGCTCCCCCTCTTCTGTTCCCCTCTGCCTTGTCTCATAAATTCTTCCCCTAGGGTTCTTGCCAAGGGACTGGGCAAACAGGAAGGGATGTGGAGATAAATTAAGAGCTCTGGAAGCGCTCTGGGTCTGGAGACCATCACTGAAGAATGGCAGCCCCACCATGGGAGTCAAAGCTATACCTGCCAGCAAGGGAGGGCTGTGGGGTGGGGTCAGCTGGATGACCAGGAAGCCCCTTATTCTTGTGCAGAGTGGGGGCGAGGAGGCTGGGCTCTGCCATGTGACCCCACCACTATCTCCTTTTGTCTCTGAGCTTTGGTCTCCCATTCTATGGTGGAGGGACCAGGACTGAATGGCTGGATGCCAGGGGAGTTCTTCACCAAACCTCTGGGAGGGGTTTGGAGTGGTTCTGGTCCTTCAGGTCTCAGCCTCAGCCTCAGCCTCAGCCTCAAGGTGGGAAGATCTGGGGGCTGGGGAGTAAGAAGGCCTGAGTCTGGTGGGCCTCCATTCAAGCTGTTCTGGCTCTCCAGGTAAGCTTAGCTCTAGCGGAGACTCTCAGTCAAGGGATAGGCTGGGGGTTTTGGAAAGTAGCCACAAGTAAGTGTGTAGTGGAAGGACAGGAGGGAGTGCAGACAACAGAGGGGCTGGGGCAGAGGGCTTGGATGCGTGCAGCACCTGTATTCATGTGTCCATTTGTGCATGCATTATGTACATGTGTGTGTGCATGTATGTATCTGTGAGCTTGTGTGCCTGTCCTTGCCCTGTGACTGTCATCTTCTCAGCATCATGTATACTGTGAGTGCCTGGGTGTGGCCGCACATACCAGCTCAGGAGTGGGGAAATAACCAGAGCCTCAGTGTGTGCTGCTGGTCTGGAGGCTTGAAGAGAACTGCCCAGACTCACTGGTTAGTCATTGGGAAAGATGTAGCAACAGCAGCAACCTTACCAGGGTGTGGTAAGGGCCCTGTGTGGCACGCCCGGAGTCCATGAAGGTCCTCTTCAGTCTTGAGATGTGGACCTGGAGGCCCACACCACAGGAGTCAGCCCTGAAAGCCTTGCTTGGATCTGGATCCACAGTGGCCCCGGGGGCAAGAAACCTCTAACCACAGTGGGTACAGACAGCTCTCAGACCTGGGTGTGCTGCCTGTCTCCTGGAGGCTGGAAGCCTGGGTTGCTCTCTAGGGTACTCAGTGTTCTAGGACCTGAAATTCCAAGTTTGAAACATGTGGTCTGGGGCAGCAAGTGTCATACAGAAAGGAATGCTGCCAGCAACAGAGAACCAAGATGCTGGGGCCAAATCTCCCATCTCAGGGCCCCAAAAGCTTATTCTCCCCCAGACTCCCAGAGCTGTCAGCCATACTGTTCTTGGTAGCAGACGCTACCAGCTGCTCTGGGCATGGGCTTGGACTCACCAGGCCCTTCAGCCCCTGCTCCCCATGGTGGTGCCTTTCTCTCTCTGTGCTTCCTCACCTTGTCCCTGGACAACTAGAAGAGGTGGAGTCAGGGCAGTGGGCAGGAAGGGAAGTCCTGCTTGGTGATGCTAATGGACCCAGGCACAGTTGAAAAGCTCTGAGCAAACCCAGAAGTGGTGCAGGCCTTGAAGGCCCAGCCCCCCACCCGCTGCTGTGTGGAGTGTAGATGCAATGGAGGAGCAGAGGATCCACCTAGGTCTGGAGCCAACTGGAAACACTATTCTAGACATGGCGTTTAGGCTGTGCCTTGCTCTCCAAGTTACAAAAAAATAGTAGCTTTCAGGCCAGGCCTTCCCTTGAGTGACAGCATCTTACAGGGCAGTCATTTGAGTTCCATCTGAGTACACATCCTGAGGTAGTGTAACTGCATCTTGTCTGCACAGGTATACGATTGCCATCATCTCAGCAAACTCTGAGCTACACAGCAACCATTCATCTACACAAACGACTTATAGCAGTCATGAGCTTGTCAGAGTAAGTCCGGAGCACATGTGTACGTATGTGTTACTGCATGAAATTCACTGTGTCTGAGAATTGATATTAGTGATTAAGATCAGAATAAAAGAATATCTGATGGTCAGTCAGTGGCACTGTCTATTGAGTTAAATCTATTGTGCTTGGTGCTGAAGAGATGGCTGAACTGTTAAGAGCATGTACTTCTCTCACAGAGAAGCTGTGTGGTTCCTAGATCCCATGTCAGGCAGCTCACAGTAGCCCGTAACTGGCAGCTCTAAGAAGATCCAACACCTCTGGCTTCTGAGGGCATCTGCATTTTATGTACATTGCACACACACACACACACACACACACACACACACACACACTCTAAATAAATCTTTCCTTTCTTTCTTCCTCTTCCTCCTCCTTCTGTTTTGAGACAGGGTCTCACTGTGTAGCCCTGACTGTCCCTGAACTCTCTTTGTAGATCAAATTGGCCTCAAACTCAGAAATCTGCCTGCCTCTGCCTCCCAAGTGCTGGCATTAAAGGCATGTGCCACAATGTTCAGCTAAAAATAAATCTTTTATAAATAGGACTTGATGAATAAGAGCCAACAAAGCTGAGGTAGTGTGTGAATTTATTATTCAGTGATTGCTGACACTGTGGAAAAACACAAAAGTGCTCGGGACACCAGCCTAGTGTTGGCGCTGACTTTGCAAGGAGCCAAGGTTGGGTGCTGAAGTAGGAGAAGAGTCAGGCTCAATTCCATCCACAGAGAGTCTAGGGTCTACAGCAGGCAAGCACGCATGGAAAGGAGTGGAGGCGAGAGAGAGGCAGCTAGGTAGACTGTAGGACTTGGGCTACCTGTCTTTACTGGGGATGCCCCTTCTTAAGGTGGAAATCAGATTCATTGCTTTCCAGACTCCTCACCTTGCCCTTCATGCCCTCCTCATCCTCTTCCTCATTTTCTCCCTCATCCTTTTCCTCATTCCCCTCCTCCTTTTTCTCCCCTTTTCCTTGTTGTCTTGCTCCTCCTTCTGCTCCTCTCCACTTTCAGCTTCCCCTTCTCCCTGTTCCTGCTCCTCCTTTATCTCTCCCCTTCTCTGGCTACTCTGCCTTCTTTTGGCTCCTCAAACACAAGATGTTTCCCTCTTAAGACCTTTGCCTAGCCAGTTCCTTCTTCCTCGAAGTCTTGCGACATGTATTTTGCACTCCTGCAGGCTGCTGCTGAAATGGCACCTCCTCAGGGAGGCCATACAGGACTCTATACCCAAAAGGGCCCTGGTCTTGACCTTGGTGCCCATTCTCCAGTGTACAAAGATCTTCTCAATTTACCACTGGGGCTTCAATTCTCCAAGTAACTTCTGTTGCTCTCTTCCACTAGCCTGTTACCTTACACCAAGCAGGAGCCATATGGTGCTCACTAAATATTTGTTGACTGTCAGCAAGCATTTATTGAGGGACTATGTGAAAGTGATGGTAGCTGACTTGGCTCTAGAAGGTTGATTAGGGCCTTTAAAAAGTGGTTGACTACAGCGACAGAAAGTGTAGCCACAGTAGCTTACGAATCTGGTGTTTACTTAGAGATATTTCTGGTTGTCACATTGTAGACTCTGCAGTTCAGAATGTCCTTATTGTCTGTGGTTCCTGCAGACCTTCAGCATGCTGCCATTTGTCTTCAAGCATGACACTTCAAGGTCACAAGATGGCTCCCACACTTCAGCCATCATAGTCACACAACAGTGTCTAAGATCAGAAATTAGGTAAGGAAACAAAAGGAACCTTCTCTTTCGAAGCCTTTTGAGTCAATTGGATTCCAGGAAAGCTTGGCCTGTGAAGTAAACCTCCCAGTGAGACCACTTTTTATATTATTGTACACTGCCACTCACCAATGAGATTTGCTTTATATTATTAAAACTCTAAACTAGAGATTTGCTCACTCAAGGTCAATGAATGGCAAAGGACAAAGGCGGCCATAATCTCCTTGGACCAGTTAGCCATCAGCTTTTGGGCTGGATGCAGTGCTACTCTAGAAGACTTTGATAGTCAAGACAAGGGCAGATAAGGGCAGGGCCACCTGCTGCCTCTCTGTGAGGTCAGGAGGGCAGGGCCACCCGTCCCACTCTCTAAGGTTGTCTCTTTCCTAGTTGTTCACGCTGACGGGAAGCTAAGTGGTGCTCAAGGTCACATAGGACCAGAAACCAGGGCTTCCCTGGGGCACCCCATGTGACCCCAGCCCCTCTCATTCTTCAGTGTGTTGATTCTGTTTGGGCATGCTTCCCATTAGACATTCTACCCTCAAAGAGACTGTGCCTACTCACCAGTCTCTTCTCAGCACCCAGAACTGAGCCTAGCACTATTGAGTGAGTGAATGAACAGGTCCCACGGTATGTAACCTGTACAATCTTGCCTGGTCTGTCCACTGGGCAATTAGCATGGAGCTGAAGCCCTGGAGACCTCTGTCAGTTCAGGTCAACAACAATCAGGATCAACTGTATGCGGGTATAATAAATGGGAGGAGCAGGCAGAAAGGGGGCATGGACAGCCCCAGGACAGGGGGCCCTAGGAGGGCACCCCAGCTCTCAGCCAGAGCTGTCTGGAAGTGAGCTGGCTCTTGTGAGGATGGCAAGCTGCTCCCACTGCTGAGGTAGCCGTGGGGCTGGGTCAGGTGGGAGAAACTCAAGCCACCAGTCCCTGGAATCAAAGACCCTGGCAGATTCTGCTTCCAGCAGACTGTCTTGAGAGCACAAACTAACAGCAGCACCCACAGGGCTTCTGGTTCCCATAACTAAGGGAAGTGGGGTCTCAGAGAAGGGATGCAGCCTGCCCATGGGTCAACAGTGAGTCGATTGTGAAGCTTGGCTTTCAACACAGACATTAGGATTTGAGGCTCTTTCTCTGCCCTGACGTCACTGTGGCTTTTACAGTCCTTTAGACGTGGAACACTATGACTAAAGGGGTTTGATTCTGGTTTTGCCTAAGTCTCTTTTTTTCAAGTTCTAACTCAGATGGCTCATGGAGGCCATGATGTTCATGCAGTGACTCCCAAAGCATTTGATGTTACTTTACTGGTGACAAGCCACCCTTGTGATTGGTGGTAGACTTGGCTGAATAAAAGCTTTCCCACTTGTTTTGATCTCATATTTTATTTCAGGCCTGTTTTTCCTCTGCAGGCTGGCCACCCATCTTGGCGCCACTGTCAGAGAGTTATGTCTAGGGAAACATCTGCCTCCTGAAGGCTCTGCCCAATTCCCTCTGGGCTGCCCCTGGGGAGCTGGGAGCTCACTGTGGGCTCTCCACCCCTAGTGGCCAATGTGGGTACAGGCTAGCTGCTCCGCTGATGAGAGAAGGGTGGGAGGAGAGAGTCTGGAATAAGCAGGGAGCGAAGAATGGTGGCAGGTGCTGGTACATGGTGGTCTTATCCTCTGTATTCTGTCCCCAGACCCAACAGAGGCCCGGAGGAACTGTCACCGTCCTAGGCTTCTGGTGACATTGCTTGAGGCTCTAAGACAGCATATAGGAAAGCACAGCTGCAGGAATCTTCTGTGGCCATCACGGTGCTGGGTCCTTTATATATGAGCTTATTTTCATCTATCATCTTGTCTCAAGGATAGCCATGTTTTCCTACTGTCCCTAAAGCAGCTGAGCTCTATGTGTGAGGTTGCTTCCCCAACCTGCCTTCCCAGCAGATCACCCATGGTCCTACCTTGTTGTAACACGGTCCAAGAATGGAGTCACATGAAAAGATTTCTGAGTGCTTGTAAGAAAGCTCCAAGAAACCAAGACAAGAACATTATGAGCCCCGTTTCTTCAAAAAACACGGAATTGTTTTTGGATTGTGTTTTTGTGTCCCTCCTAGGTGTAGAGGATAAGAGTGAGTTTACTTAGGATTATTCACTACAACTGGCTATTGTTATTTGATTGTATGCTTCTATGGAATGTAAAAGGAACTTTTATTTACCTGCTTCAGTTGTTGTCTTGGAGGCTTACTGCCTCCGTCTGCTAACCTAGGCCTAGTCCTGGAAGCTTTCAGCCTCCACACAATCTAACTTAGGCCTAGAATGTTTTCAGCCTCTGAGACTACTGCTTAATAAGCTCACTCTTGTTTTTCCTGAGTTTTGGGCTAGCTGGTTCAACCCAGCTGTTCTGGCTCAAACTCCCAGCTAACTTGTTCAATCTGGCTTTTCTCTCGGCCTCTGAATTGCTCTGCTTGTCCTCAACCTATCTCCAGCAATCCACTCTAATCTTCTGGCTCCTTCTTATTCTCTGCCTCAGTCTGTCTTCACCTGTGTCTAGCTTGTTCTCTCACTCTGTAAAGCTACCTCCTCCCCCTCTCTGCATTGCTTATTAAGTACCTTCCTTTTCCTCCCTCTTCTGGTGAGAGTTGGGCATATCCTATTCTGTCAAATCTTTCTCTAATTCATCACATGTTCTGCCACTCAATTAGACATCAGTTTCAAACATGGGTGTTTTCTACAAACTAACACCTTCATTGTTTGGGATTAAAGGCATGCACCAACACACCTAGACCTATGCTTTTCTTTACCTGAAACTTGCTCTATACCAGACTGGCCTCGAGTACAGAAATATGCTAAACCTGGCCCAGGCCACACATGTGGCAGGAGGAACATCTTGTGAGCCAGGCAGTACACCTTGAGCCCATGCTTTTGACCTCAGCTCTTGGAATTCAAGCAGAGATATGAATAAGCTAGCAAGATGGCTAAAGAGGAAGAAATGTTTGCCTCCAGACCTCACGACCTGCATTCAATCACTGAGACCCACATCGTGGAAATAGAGTGCCTACTCTTGCAAAATGTCCTCTGATCTCCACTAATGCCCTGTGGAGATCTGTATGGGGCCTACACATGAGCCCAAAATAAGAAAATAAATGTCATAAAAAATTTAAAAGTACTTGAATGTGCAATTATAACTTGGGATGGCCTGGGCTACATCTTAGGAGTTCTAGAGGATCAGAGAGGAGGCTCAGTTTTGAGGGGAAAGGCATCTTCGAGGAAGTGATGTCTCATGGAGATGGAGGGTGAGAAAATGTGAACCAGCCAGAATCAAGGAAAGGGCATTGGTGAGTTATGAGCCTGAGTAAAGGCTCTGGTGTTGGATGTGTGCAGCCCAGAGAGGATGTTAAAGCCAGTACAGCAAAAGTGGGGTGTGGGAGTGCGTGTGGTGAGGTGTGAGGGCCCAGAGTAAATGTGACTCCAAGATGGTGGCTCCAGAGCAACTGGCACCAGAGTCCAGATGTCCTCATCCCATGAAGACAGGTTGGATTTATGACTAGAGGGCAAGGCAGCCTTCGGCAGGATGATGTGGTTTTCTTGGGTCTAGCAGGTCTGGATTTCTCAAACTCTGAAGGTCCACCCTGGCTGACCTGGCCCCTGCTCCTGGAGAAGGTCCTCCTCTGGGAGGTGTGATATCCAGAGCCTTTGCTAGCTAAAGTGGGCTCAGTTCTGGCCAGGCAGCTGTCTTACTCTGAAGCAACAGGCAGAGACTTAAGCTGGCATCTTGGCTCTTAGGTCCTCTAGGGTGGAACACTGGCTAGACCTCATCTTGGAGGGCAGAACTGGAGGTCCAGGTGGGGAGCAGAAGCCAGAGCAGCTTAGAGGTGTGAGGTAGCTGGCAGGGTAGCTAGTGACTGTTCCCTCCAGCAGTTGTAATCAGGTTCATCCATCAGTCCCTGGGGGCAGCTGACTGCCAGCAGCAAGGCCTTTGCACACTCGCAACATCATCTGTATTTCATCAGATAAGGCAGCGCACAGAGCCAGCAGAGCAGGCCACCAACCATGCCACACTCCTGCCAGTGAGGTGTCCTTGGGGGCTTTGGGGCAAGGGCCTAGCCGGTGGGCTTAGCAGATGATACTGATGTTTCTGCCTGGCTCTTGGCACTGTGTCTGCAAAGATACGTTCCTCATTCAGCCTAATCCTCTCAGTGATCCATGAGGCTCTGTCTCTTCCCCACTCTACAGAACAGGAAATAGAGGCACAGAGTGGTGAGTGGCCCACTCCAGGCTCAGGCAGGATGTGGCTGAGCTGACATTTACCTCTCAGGCCCACTGTCCTCAGTTGGAATTGGGCTTGAATCCACCTTCGTTTGTTGGCTGAGCACCCTGAGGCTATGTACAGTAGCTGCCTCAGAGGCTGCCAGGAGCCAGGGGCGGGCTCAAGTGTCACCAGCCTTCAGACTCTACTTAAAATTTCAGTCACTGCTTCCCCTACCATGCTTTATGTCATATGGCCTCCTCAGGTCCTTGTATAGCTCACCTTTGCCTCTGCCTGCACACAGGGATGGGGCAGGTAGGACTCTTGCTGATTTGCTTTAAGTCTTCTGGGTCCATAGCCATCTAGAGCACACTTATTATGTCATCTCTGGGGATAGATCCTTGAAAAGGTCTTTGTTTCCCTTGCAGGGGCTTCTTAGAGGCAGAGGGACCAGGACAGGGCAGAGGGTCAGCTGTCAGGGCTGGCCTACATAGGCAGGCTAGGTGGTAGGAAGTGAAGCCAGAACAGTGGTTCTCAACCAGTGGGTCATAACCCCTTTGGGAGATCACATATCAGATATCTTGCATTTCAGACCTTTATATTATTGTTTATGACAGCAAAGTACAGTTATGAAGTAGTAATGAAAATAGTTTTATGGTTGGGGGTCACCACAGCATGAAAAACTGTATTAAAGGGTCACAGCATTGGGAAGGTTGAGAAGCACTGCTCTAGAAGAATAGGGAGGTTTTCTGGGGGAGGTTGTTTTCTAGACCCTTGCAGATAGTCCACCAGTCTGGGACAGCCATCTTGAGTTTGTCCTCGCCTTCCTCCAGCCAGCCATTCCCCCGTCTTCCACAGGGGCTGTGGTCTCAGGCTATCCAGGCTGTCTAAGCCATCCTACCCCAGCAGCTTCTCACACAGCTGCAGACTCAGGAGAGGACACCAGCCCATCTTCAGTCCTGAGCTTCTGGACACCATGGCTCTGAGAGTTTCCGTTCCCTGGCCGGGGAAGCCGCCTAGAAAAAAGTTAGAAGCTGCTCTCTGTCCCTGCTCCAAGGATTCAGTGTCTGCACCCCTCCCTTCTCTGCATTCTTCACACCCCACCCTGTATCCCAGCATCCTTGAGAGACAGAGAGTCCTCCCACCTCAGTGTTATCTCAGATGTGATCCCTGTCCCAGGTGTCACTCATGCCTCAGGTGTGCTGTCTGCTCCAGGTATTATCTCCTCTAATCACTACTCAGAAGTTCTGTAGCCTCTGAGCCTTTGTGTGTGTATGTGACCCTTCTAGTACCATTGTGACTGTTTGTGCCAAATGTTCCTCCATTATAGAAATCTCCCCCACGAGACTGTGAATCCTCCCTGCCGCTAGGGGCTGTATTTGCTCACAGGTGCTGGTGTTGTGGGCTGAAATCTTTGAGTCTAAGGAACTTGGAGGTTTTTTTTGGAAGAAGACAAAGTGATAGGTAGGGCTTCATTTCCCTGTCCCCCCTCCTCCCAAAGCCCCATAACTAAACTCTTCTTCGGAGCTTTAGATTTGTCCTCATATAGGGCATGAAGCTGGGGAAGGCCCCCTTTGTCAACCAGCTCATGGAAAAGATGGAGGACTGTGGTCACTGGGGAGGCCACTCTATCAGCAAGGAGTCTGGTGGTGAAAAGAGACTTGTCCTTCTGGCTTCCTGACCAGCACATGTGACAAGGAGGAGCTGGCCTGGCCCTTTAGCTGACACCAGATTCCGCCTCATACTCATCAGCAGACTGATCTATCTCATTGTCCCCAGAAGTTACCATCTACAATGCAGCCATAGGTTCTTTCTGCCAAAGTCTGGATCTGGTTTCCATGCTTCCCTCACACTATCACCACACACTCTCTCATGTCTCTTCCAGCTCAGAAACTGCTGGCTAGAGAGTAAGCCACCCCAACATCCCCAGACACAGGGCCCTTCTGTCCTCTCTTTAACTCTTCTTTGCTTCCCAGGGAGTCGTTCCCTCACCACCTTGAACAAGGGAGGAGACACAGCTTGTGCAAAGACGATGCCGTCCAGAGGTCAGGCTTTCACTGGAGGGCACCATGTGAGGAAGTGGGGGATGCCCTGCAGCCCGAGAGACTGGGGTTGGAGCCAGCTCTGCCTGCCGTAGCACCTAAACCAGCCAGGACACTTGTGTTGCCCATTAAATGGCAGCAGAACCGTGGCTGTTTATAACTGTGGATAAACACTCCCGTCTTCATCTCTGGACACGCTGTCCGGGGTTTGGCAACTCTGCCCTCCTTTGAGGAGGTGTACTGTCCTGGCTCAGTCTTGCCTGGATGCTTCAGGCCCATAACAATAACTGTGGCTCACATGGAGGCAGTGGTTAGCACGTGTCCCATTACCTCCATCCTGCCATGGAGAAACAGGCACAGAGCTGTTAAACAGCAAGGCAAAGGTCAATCATCTACAAGCTAGAGGGAGGGACTTACGGTTGTAATCATTCATGTTGCCTCAACATCCTTTCACTCAGTGTTCTTCTGTCTTGTTGCCTGCTGTCATCTGTCTTGTTACCACTCTTCACCCATCTACCATGGTGCGTTCACCCATGGCTACTAAAGCACTAGTTCCCTTCTCCTGTCTGCAGCCCTCACTGACCACTGCACAGCCTGGACTGGACTGGCATCAATCCTTGTGGCTGAGGCCCTGCCCTCATGCATGGCACAGGCCGTCTGGAAAAATTAACAAGGATGCAGTTAATGATGCTACACTAGGGTGAATGAAAGACCTTGGGTGCTGTGGGGACACAGAAGAACCACATGCCCTGAGTGGGGTGCTCAGAGGAGGGAGAAGTGCTGTCAAAAAGAGCAGCAAGGACAGAACTCGGTCTACAGGGAGGCCAGGGGACACCAGGGTTGCTTAAGGATTCCTTATGGTTCAAGATTGTTTCCTTGAGGATGAAGAGGAAGCTGGAGGGAGGTCAAAGCCAGGAAGCAGGTGACAACAGGCTTTTAAGTAGAGGACAGACATGAGCACAGGGCACTGCTAGCCTCAGAGCGCTGTTTTAGGAAGAGGAGATGGCATGCTGAGTTAGGCATCCTAGGTATTACGGCATCTGAACCAAGATGGTAGCTCATAGTCTAGGGCATCAGGACTGAGTCCACCTATTTACCAAGTGTGGGACGGGGTTTACCTCTGGAGAGGACTTCCCTTCTTCTAGGGGCTGTCTTCTGGCTCTGCTACCTTTGGTAGTCAGCTTGGAAGGTTGCATGGAGGGCCTTTAACTGCATCTCAGGAGAGTACCCTGCCGCTCACAGAAGAAGGGCACGGTCAGTGTGGATGTTAGAAACATTAACCTCGATGTGTTACAGAGACACCTGTACATCAGCACCTGCTGCAGCCCTATTCACAACATCTGAGCCGTGGAGCAAACCTAGGCATTCAAGGATGGGAGAATGGATAAGGAAAGTGTGGTGTGCATTTGAAGTGGAATCCTTTTAAGCCACAAGACAAGAATGAAGTTAAAGTTATGTTGTTTGCAAGAAAATGGATGGAACTGGAGACGAGTGTCTTGAGCCAACCAAGTTGGCCTTACAAAGACAAGTACGGCATACTTTCCTGTATGAGTCCTGGACTTTATAGATATGCTAAGTCACATTCATATTGATGGTATGCAAGTAGAAATGAAACTGTCTGGGGAACAGCAAGGATTTAGCAGAAAGGGGTAAAAAGGGGAGTGGTGTGGTATGGGAAAATGTGGCCAAATTATGTTTTATGCTTGCATAAATGTCCTCATGTGGTCCTGTATAAGAATAAAAACAATTCAAGCTGGGCAGTGGTGGCACATGGCTTTAATTACAGCACTCAAGAGTCAGAGGCAGGCAGATCTACAGAGTCAGCTCCAGGACAGCCAAGGCTACACAGAGAAGCCCTATCTTGAAAAACAAAACAAAACAAAACAAAACACCAAACAATTTTGTTGTTGTTTCATTCTTTCTAGAGAGGGTCTCTCAGTGTAGCCCTGGCTGTCCTGGGACTCACTCTGTATACAAGGCTGGCCTTGAACTCAGAGATCCGCCTGCCTCTGTTTCTCAAGGGCTGGGATTAAAGGCCTGCATTAAAGGTATGTGCCACCACCTGGCAATAAAAACAATTCTAAACACTTAAAAATAAAGTAAAATGAAGTCACATAGGCCCCAGGAAGGCGTGGTTGAGGATTGGGGAGGGTCAGGTGGCACTTGGGGGGCAGTGGAGGTGGCAGGAGGCTGATGAGTCCCACAGGACTTCCTGCCTCCCCCCTCACAAAGCCAGGTGCCTAACTAGTGTCCTCCCACTCCCAGCCACTCACAGCAGCTCACAGATTTGTGTTCACAAGCAGAACTCCTCAGGAACTACCTAGGCCTACAGGTTCAGGGCGCATCATGGGCTGTCGCTGACTCCTCAGCACTGGGCACCCTGGAATCTCATTGGTGCTTCATGTGTTCAGTAAGTATTCGCCTGGCACTCTGGTACCTCATAGGAGCTCAGTAATGTTGAATGCATTTTGTATATGTGAACACATGATTCTGGCTGGGGTTTGGATAGGGGAATCTGGCTTGGATTATGTAATATAAGATTAAAAAGGAGGTGATTATTTGTAGACTTTAGAGGCCACATATAGCAGTTTAGATCAGATCTCCAATGCCACGACATACACTGCTGGAAGAATAGAAGAAAAACAATTTTTAAAGGAATCTTAAAATAGCTAATGGGCTGAAAAAGATCCTTGCATGGTAGTCAGAACTCTTAAGACCACTCAGTTTCTGATTGGGAGCTGGCAGCTCTCAGCTGGCAAAGAGAACCAAGACAGAACCCTGGCTGCTTGGTATGTGGCTTGATTGGAACCACCTACTAAGACAGGGCTAGAATGGAACACTCATTTCCAGTCTTGAGCACATCTCAAGGGTGACAGCCGTATATTTTTAACTTTAAAAATGTTTTGCTCAACTACAAAGTCAACAAGCATTTCTACCTTCCAGTCTCTTGAGACTAAGACTAGACGAATGCCCTGGAGACAGTGGGCTGGCGTGGACCACCATTCTGCCACCTTAGTTGCTTTGCTCTGTGAGCCTCAGTTTCCCCATGCTCAGCGAGACAGATGATATCTGTCCATTTCCCTCAGTTGTTTCTCAGGATTGTTGTGGGCTGTGAGGTGTGAGAGCACATTGTTCACTGAAGGGCTTTGGATAGTTTAAAGTCAACAGTTTCTGTAGTGAACAAGGTGTTTCTCCAAAGCCAGGGGAATGTTCACCTCTCTGCAGCCATTTCATGGACATGCAAGCAGATGCCATTTGTGGCACACAGCCCTGTTCTGGGAGGGAAGGATGCACAGTGGGCTGTCTGTCTGCATGTGGGTACCACCCCCTCGTTCAGTTACCTAGGAGCAGGGCTCAGGCCATCTTCATGCATCCAGGTTTTGGCATTACTACGATGGCCATTCTGTAGGTGAGGGAACTGAGGTACAAGAGACAGTATAAGTCACACCGGAGAGCTTTCAGGGCACTCATGATTCAAGCTCTGGCTTTGGGTTCTGTGGACTTCATTCATCTTTACCTCCAAGGCTCAGGCTTGGCCTGGAGCGTGACAGGCGAGGGCTGGAGAATAATCACACTTATTCGATGGGCTCATTATGAAAATTAAATAAGTGACTATGAGAGGAGGCATCTGGCACAGACCCTGGGGGTGAGCAGAGGTGAGCACACACCAGCTAATTCATTCATGGATTTATCCACTCGCCCCCTCCCTCCTTTTGGGGGACTGGAAACTGCCTGTCTGGACCTGTATATTAAAACTGCCTAGGAGCTCCCTCTCTTCCTCCTCACCCACTCTTCTCCTCCTCATTGTTCTCTTTCCCCAAACTCCCCCATCTCCTGAGAAGCATCTGCAAGCTCTATCCACCAGGAAGGTTGAGCTAGGCGTCTCCGAGTGGCTTCTCTAGACTGGGCCCTTTCCCTCTGTAGTAGTCGTGATGTGCTGCTGGGAATTCAGGGCTCACTCCCTGCCCTGCCCATGCTGGCCCTGTTCCTATGGGCCATCCTGCTCAGCCTGAAGGCTCAGGTCTGGAGAACTGTCCACCCCAACTGAAGCTGCCTTTCTGCTGACTGCCTACCCTTCAGTCTTTCCCCACCTCCTAAAGCATAGTGTCCTGCAAGCACTAGAATGTTGGTCTGGCACTAGAGTGTGGGTCTCGTTTTAGGCAGACCCACAGGTGCTGTGTGTCTCAGGCAAGGGGCTGCACCTCTCTGAGCCACATTTCCTGAGTGTTAGAATGGTATTAGAGTCTTCACTTGATGGGCTGTGGTCATGTGATATGACTCTGCTGGCCAGTGAGGCCCCGTTTCCCCTGCCTCATACGGCTCAAATGGCTCATGGGTGCTGGAACTGAGAGGATCCACTAGGTAATTAAAAACAGTCTCACTCTGTATTCTAGGCTGGACTTAACTCTCAGTCCTTCTGCCTCTGTTTCCCTGGTGCTGGAAACAGGCCTATATGGTACAATATGCTCCTGAGAGGGAATTAAGGAGGCAGGACCTTTTACACTGTATTTTAGTGAGCTCTACCCGGTTTTCTTTTTCAATAAGAAAGGTGAGGAAGGGCAGCCTCATCTCAGGGGATCTCAGAGCTTTACTAACTTCAGCCCCCCCACCCCCACCCCCACCCCCACCCCCCCAAAAAAAACAAAACAATACTGTGACACTCCTGGTAAGGAAGGGCCTCTCCTCTCAAATCTTTCTGTTTTCCTTTCAGGGAAGGTCTCTGTGGAAGATTATGGTACCAGATTGGAGGGCTCAGAGGTGTAGAGATGGGGCCAAAGGACAAGAAGGATGTGAACCACACTGGTGGGATAAGGAGAAAGATGAGCAGCAGCTAGGAAATGTAGTCAGACTCTGTCAGCCTTCCAGGTCAGAGATCACCAAACAAAGAGCCTGGAGTGGTGGGTTTGTTGCGATGTCATTTACATAGAGCAAATTTCATGTTTGTGGGTATACAAAGCAATGCATTGAATTCATGTACGTGTGTGTGTATGTGTGTATGTGTGTATGCATACGCACCTGTGTGAGCAAGTATGTTGAGGTGAGAGGTCAGGTGCCTTCCTCTTGTCCCTCTCCTGATTTTCTGAGATAGGGGCTCTCACTGAACTGAGCTCAGTGGTTCACATAGGCTGGCCACCAAGCCTCAAGGACCCCTCCTGTCTGCTTCCTCAGCACTGCGGTTGCTGCGGTAGCTGCGGTAGCTGCAATTACAGGCCTATATGCTACAATAGTTGCATATAGGCCTGTAAAAATCAAAACTGTTGATTTTCTTAAACTGGAGGTAACAGGTAGCTTTAGAAATCATAACAGCGTTGAGAATTCTTTGTTTAGTTCTGTGCCCCAATTTTTTATTTTTTAATTTTAAATTTTATATTAATTACAGTTTATTCACTTTGTATCCCAGCTGTAGCCCCCTCCTTCATGATTGTTGCTGTGCTGAGGACTGAGCTCATGTCCTCATGCTTGTGTGGAAGGCATTTTACCCAGTGAGATGTCTCCTAGCTCCCAGATTCATGGATTTTAAGGACCGCACATAGCCAAGTGGCCATCACAGTCTAGAAGGCCCCTTTGTCCTTGTGTACTCAGATGATCATCATCTGGCCTGGTCTGACTTTGTGAGGCTCATGGTTTGCTCAGGGTTGCTCTGCCCTTACACTAAAGGGCCTATGCTAACCACACCTTGTTACCATAACAGACACTCAGGATAATCAGCTTGCAAAGAGCAAAGGTTTATTTCGAGTCATAGTGGTGTAGGTTTCAGTCGGAAGCAGATAGAGCAGCCTCGTTGCTTTGCTGATGGTGGCACATCATGGCAGAAGCACGCCAATGGAGGATTGTTGACTGTTAGATGGCTGGGAAACAGGGAAACAGAGGAGTCCAACATCTCAAAATTTCCTCATATTCCCATGGCTTAACTTCTTCCCACCAGGCCCCTCCCCATAAAGGTCCTACCACCTCCCCTAATTGCCAGAGCAGGGGATCAAACCTTGAACAGTAGACCTTTGGGGACACTTCAGAGCCAAACTATAGCACGGATTGGATTATACTTTCTCATGGGTCATAGTGATGACCCTGAGGAGGTTTGCATTTCAATTAGAAGTCAGCTGTTCAGTCAGAAGCGTTCTCCAGGCTTCAGGTCCGAGGCTTTGGCTTTGTTTGTGTGGGAATAGTCCCCATAGCCAGCAGATGGGAGGTGCTTTCTTTACTCAGGCCAGGTGAGATGGTAGACTCCACAACACCACACATTTGCCCGCAGCCACAGAGAGATGGGGCCGCTGAGGCCTCAAATATTCAGAAACATGCAAAGTAGTAAGCAGTGGGGGAAGTCTCAAAAAGGCGGGGACAGTCTGGGCTGCCAGACTGTCCTCACTGATGGCCGGTTTTTGGGGTTTTGCCCTAGGGCTCTGTCTCTACTGTCACCGTGCACAATGGCACATTGGAGGACAGCTCTCCAGGGACTATCTCGTCTCAACCCTCCTTCGGGCAGGTGCTGGACTGAGGGCTCAGCTCTCCATCCTGGCTGCCTTCCACTCCCTCACCTCTCCACCCCCATGGTTCAGGCTCCTCTCTCCTGGGGATGACTCACACCCTGCTGACTCTACTCAGCCCATCAGCTGCTCTCCACTGCAGCTGGAGGAGCTGCTGTCTCACTTATTTATTGAAACTGGCAAACACAAGGTTCTGAATTTAATAGGTACAAAAGGGTGGCCAGAGGAAAATTCCCTTTCCACCTCCTTCCCCAGCTTCCCTCTAGGAGGGGGCTGGTTCTATGCATACGCTTATATATGGATACCTTGCTTTCCAGCTGTTGTGCACAAATGGCAGCCTTTAGCTGTAACAAATCCCTGACACAATTGACTTATAAAGAGGAAGGCTGGGCTAGTACACATCTGTAACAGCTAGGGGAAGCTGAGGCAGGAGGATCGAGAGTTCCAGACAAGCCGGAGCTGGGCTGCATTGCAAGACTCTGTCTCCGAAACAAAATAAAAGACAAGAATGAAAAATAAACACACACACACACACAAATGAGAGACGGGTGTGTGCTCTGGGGCTGACAGTTTTAGAGGTCATCGGTCTTGTGGCTTAGAGTCTGTGATATGGTGTCCTGTCATGGTGAAGTATGCGGTCGAGTTGGGCCTGCTCCATTCATGGCTGGAAATTAAGACGAGAAGAGATCAGGCTCCTCTAATTCATTTGATGGCACATTTCAATGGCGTAAGGCTTCCCTTAGGCTCCACCTCTTCTCAAAGCACCACAGGCTGGGATGTGTCTGTCAACACAGAGCTTTTGAGAGGACAGTCCCAGTGTAAGCTCAAGCAGCGGCCACAAAGAGCTACCATTCGTGGCTGGGAAGAGGCTCAGTGGGAAGAACTAGTGCACAGACGTGGGGACCCGAGCTTGGATCCCCAGCATTCTGCCACACACACCTCTAACCTCAGCGCAGCGCAGTGGGACAAGAGGAGCTCCGGGCTGTGCTGTCTGCCCTAGCTGAAGTGATGAGCTCAGGGTTTGGTCACACGCAGCAGCACACACACGTACACACGCGTGGGTGAAAACACACATAGATGGGTGTGCATCCACACATCCACACACGAGTGTACACACAGTGGAACACACATGCATGCACCCACAGGCACATGCACACACCTGCACTCGGGCACACACACAGTCTTGGATGAACACATGCAAACACAATGCACGAATGGAATGGGCGAGTGCGCACACACACACACACACACACACACACACACACACACACTCACTACAGTTTTGCTTCAGCTAACGTGTCTCATAGCCTGTTTTCTTTCACAGCAGAGACTCCCATTCACAAACAGGCATACAGGAATGCCAAGGCCTGTCTGGAGAGGAGCCGCCGCCCACACCATTGCTGGGCACACGGCACTGGTGGCTGATCTTCCCAAACACAGTTCCCTTGGGATGAAGCCCTGGAGAAAGGCAGTGCAGCCTCCACGGTTATTTTTCTTCCCATCTAGGATTCCTCTCATCTTCCCTAAGGCTTTTCTGAAACTTGGCCCCACAAGCACCTTTCCGCTTCCCCTTCTGGAAGCTTCCTCTATTCCTAGCCCTGGACTTCCTGTCCCAGGCTCCCCAGCACCAGCCAGCTCCCAATGAGTCAAGCAATGTCTCCCTGCATGCCCTCTCTGTGCCCCTGTTCTCTCTTCAGCACAGGGTGTCCGCATGCTTCTGGGAGACCCTCTCTTAATTCCCTGAAGTTGCTGTACCTAAGACAGCTTGTGGGAGCACAGGTGTCTCGTCACTACCCGGTCACTGTTCTTCACGAGAGACACTTCCCTAATAGTCAAATTGTCTTTTTTATAGACTTTCCTTCTCTGGCGTGCTGGGATCACACTCCTACCTCACACTGGCACACTAGTCTGGTGATCTTATGACCATGCGTAGGATGGATTGTCCTTGTGCTACAGGAGAGGAACTGATGCAGGCTTAGTGTTCAGCCTATCTGAGGGGATCCTGGCTTAGCAATGCAATATCATTGCTGGCGGCTTAATTGCCCTGTGTCAGTGACTGATATAATAGTGAGTATGTGACCTGGCTCTGGTCATTGATATAGGAAAAAAAACCCACTTCTTTCTTTATGGAATAAAAGGCTATTCTAGAAGAATGCAGCCTTTGTGAGGGAGAAGTTTAAGGGACTTGGTATCCAGATCTGTGGCAGCCATTTTGTGACATGAGACAAAAACCTTGAAGACTCAAAAGACAGAATGGCAGGGTGGAGAGAGCTGGATTTTTTGCCCTTCAGAAGTCTCAGATGCCCTTACAGCTGATCAGTCAGGATGGTCATGTAGATTCATGTCCCTCCACTGCTGACCAGATGAGGGTGCCTGCCCCTCCACTGCTGACAGGGGCCCAGAGTAAAACCAATTCCACTGTTGCTATCCACTTCCTCCCTACTCACATGCCAGGTTGTGGGACACCAGGGGCACCATACAGTGGTGACTCACAAGTCCCAAAGGTCCCAGAGACTTTTTGAACTTTGATTGGTGACGGGGTCCTCGCTGAACGGCAGCCGAGTGCAGGTGACTCAGCTCAGATGAGCCGGTCCCGGAGCCTCTGTTAGCTCCTCTTCCCCATTTGTCAGCCATCCTTCATCATGCCCCAGTTTCAGGGTATATTTTTAGCGGAAATAAACTCTCACAGCCCAGAATTACACAATTCCTCCAGGAGCTTGGCATCACCTGTGAAGGGAGCAAGCCACCAAACAGGCACGTGGAGACCATTGCCCTGGCCAGCCCCCAGCAGTTAGGAAGCCTGCTGACCCAGAGGGGCAGGCAGATGGGCCCACTAGGGAAACAGTCCACTTTTCCAGAAAGCCCCATTTTACTGACTAAAGTCTCAAGAGAAAACACTGTGGTCCAAGACTCCGGGTATGTGAGTCTTCTCCACATTCGTAAGGGTTCATGCTGACCTTCCCATAACTAAACAACAGTAACACTGCTGCCTCATGGTACAGCTAACAGCTAAAAGGTCCTCCCACAGCTTTGACTTGTTTTGGGATGGGGAGGGTGCAGAGGTCCCTGCCACCTGGGGCCCAGGCTTCTTAGTGACATGGGGTGACATGGCCGGCACCTCTGTGGCTCTGTTCTTGTCCCTAGAGGTAGGCACTCATTCCACCTGACTGCAACTTGCTGTCATTACCCATACAAGCAAAGAGGCAGGAAATGTTTGTTTTACTTGCCCAAGGGCTAATTTGCACAGGTTGTTTGTCAGTTCTTATACTGTTTTGACTTTAAACATTCTCCACAGTTCTTAAAATATTCAGAGCAACTGTTGAGAGGAGTAAAGCAAGCCCTCCCTTGCTCGGAACAATTCCACACACTCTATCCGGCTCTGTGCTGTTCTTAGACAGAAACATCTTCTCCTTAACACCAGGGGTGGGACTTTTCCCAGAAGGAGACTTTCAGCAACAGACATGGAGGATGGACAGGTACATGACATCAGGTGTCCACTTGGCACCTGGTTTCTTCAATAAGTTGCTCTTGGTTTGGGGCTTGGGTCTGCTGAAGCAGTGAGGGGTTTGCCGAGCAGCAGATGCTGTAGGCTCTGCACCAGGACTTCTGTGACAGGAACCTTTTTGGTGAGTTTCCAAGTTAAAATTGGTGCTGCTAGCCTGGGAAAACTTTGTCTTCTTTGCAACCACACAGCTCTTGTTTATCTATTTTTTTTTTTTAAAGATTGGTTTTATTTTAGATTCTGTGTATATACATGGGTGTCTGTGTGGGGGTATGTGCACCTGGGCGCAGTGTCTGTGGAGGCCAGAAGAGGGCATCAGATGCCCTGGAGCTGGAGCTCCAGGCAGTTGTGAACTTCCTGATACAGGTGCTGGAACAAATGTGGGTCCTTTAGAAGAGTGGGAGGTGCTCTTAAGCACTGAACTACCTCTCCAGCAAGTGCCTTATTTTCAGATCTACACATGCAGGCAGAAAATTACACATAAAATAAAAATAAATAAATTTTAAAAAGACACATTTTCCCTTTAATCACTTACAAAGCACATGTCTTCCTGGATATACATTCATTTGAGAAATTGTGGAGCAACTGCTGTGTGCTGAAGTCAGTTTCTTCAGTCTCAGCCTTGGTGTCCTATGCACAGCTGATGCCCTATCCCATGATGATCCCAGGTCAACAGTACAGGAGAGTGATGAGGATGTAGCCTTGTGGACAAAGTGCTTGCCTAGAAGGCACAGGCACCTGGATTTAGGGTGTGGTAGCATGCACCTGTTACCCCTTCACTCTGGAATTAGCAGCAAAGTATCTAAAGTTCAAAGCTATCCTAGGCCACCAGAGACCCTGTCTCAAAAACAAACAAACAAAAACAGGAGGAGGAGGAACATAAAGCTTGGAGGGGGCAGAGCATGGGGGCAGTGATGCTACTTCAGGGCAGGTGACTATTGTAAAGGTGCTGTAAGGTGCAAGCAGGGCCATCTTCTAGAAAGGCACAGCTGGGAGAGCAGTTCCATAGCAGAGCCAGCAGGCATGATGAAGGAAGGAAGAGAGGGTGAGAAGGTGAGGGTGGGAGAGGCTAGGCATGGAGGGGTCTACTAGGGCACCTGGAAGAACTGCGCTTTCCGTGGTGGGTATTGGGGAGCATTTGGGTGTGTGACCCCATCTGGTTTCTATTTTCAAAGGGGCATACCAACTTCTGTGTAAAGGATTTTGGAGGCCCTGACACCAGTTGGGACTGCTATTGTCACACAACTGAGAAACAATGTGGCCACAGATGGACAGGCTTCCTAGGATTTGCTGGTGACTCGAATGTTTAGAACAAGGATGAGATCAGAGTCAAGGGCAATTCTGGGTTCCCAGCCTGGGCCTTGGGGTCAGCCACTCAGAGCATTCCTGTTGTTAGGAAGGTGAAAAGGCCAGGTTTGATGTCCCCGGTACATTGTGGCCTAGAACAATACAGCACATACTGATGGAGTGAGATAGTTCCCCAAGGAGGGGAACCCTAACTCCGTCAGCTGATCCCATCAGGGAGATACCTCAGTCTCCACTCGGCAGCTGGTGTCGGGAGAGAAGGGACATGCAGGTCTCAGGTGCTTGGCCACCCCCCACAGGTGAGAGGAGCATGGCTTACAAACCACTACAACGAGAAAGAGCCGAAGAAATTATTTGGGGAGACTCAAGACCGCATTGCAGATGAACCTTATGCACAAAAATGGTGGACCACAGCTCTTCTGTCACAGATGCCACGCATGACCGTAGATGTTTCCATAGACCAGCAAGGTCCTGTAGCAGGTCCAGAGGGTCAGTATGCACTTTTTGAAAAAACACACACCCAGAGTATTGATTGTATCCACTACTGGTAGCAAATATTAATTATACATGCACGGGCTTCATTATAATACGTTCATATATTCATATGATATATTTCATCATATTCGACTCATTACTCTTGTCCTCCCACCCCAGAGGTCCCTTTCTTCTTCCCAGGCAAATCCCTGGTGTGTGCGTGCCTGTGTGCATGTTTGCCTGCGTGTGTGTACGTGTGCATGTCCATGTGTGTGGGTGTGAGCATGTGTGTGCTCTAGCGTGCATGCGTGTGTGTGCATGTATGAATGTGTGTGTAGTGTGTGTGACCCGGTGAGTTTCTTGGGGTTTCACGAATGAGAGGTTGTTTTCAGAAACATGGGTACCTTACCAGAGGATATATCACTGAAGAAATGTCTCTTCCTTTGAGTTCCAGTCTTGAGTGAGCGAGTAGCTGACTGGGCCTGGGTGAGTGTCTTTGATTTTCTTGGCATGTTTTCTAATGGTCAGGATATAGCAATTCCTATTTCAAGTAAGCAGAAAAGTTACTGAGAGCCCACGAGAGCTCCCTAAGTCTTCATGTGAAGCCCAGTCTCCAGCCCTGCAGAACACATAGGGCATTCCCCAGTGCTTGGGAGGCAGAATGGGATCCCTGTTAGCAGGGTAGCCAGAGCTGCTGCTGGTGGCTTCTCTAGTATTGGCCTTGTCTTATACCAAGCCAGTAGATGCCAACCACACATCCTCCATGTCCATAGCAAGGGCCCACGTGGTCCTGTCTTGGGTGAAATTGTACTCTGGCTATGTGGTAGCAAAAGGAATGGAAACAATTCCACTTTTTACTCTTATTGCTCACATCCAACCAAAGAGAGTGTATACCCACCTCCCATCACTGGGACAGTTCTCCAAACTGCCTGCCAATTCTTGTTCATGGTTCCACCTGGCTCTGATGCCCCTTGAGGAAGCATAGAAAGGAAAAGTTATGAGGATACAGAAGGGAGGAGAACCCCTCATCCAGGAGTCTGGGTGAGGCCTTTATCAGCAGAGCACAGTTACCAACTGTTAAAGGCCCTTCTCTTTTCCCAAATGCAAGCCTGTTGTTCTAGGACTCCCACTGGAAACCCCATTTACTGGCAAGGGATATGTGCTAACCTCTTGTGTAACCCTGATGTATCCTGGCTTTATTTTATAAACCATAATTCTATCCAAGGCATCTTCAGAGCCATCCTATAATCTCACTTATCAAAAGGGCTGCAAGACGGCTCAGTGGGTAAGGGTGCTGTCATCAAGCCAATGCCCAGCTCTGGGACTCCAGGCTCCCCATTCCTGGAAAGGGAAAACCAACTCCTGCAAGTTGTCCTTTGACCTCCACTTAAATGCACTCCCAAATAAATAAATAAATGTAATAACTGACTGACTGAATGACAGGGAAAGGGGAAAGGGTTTTCTAAGTTGCCTCTTGAGATATAACTTGAGACTCACCAAAGTAATGCATATGGGGTACTGGTTAGTTTTATGTCAGCTTCCAGAGTCACTGGAAGAAGAGGGAGCCTCAGCTGAGAAAATGCTTTCATGAGCTCTGTCTGTAGGCAAGCCTGTAGGGCATTGTCCTTAGTTAGCGATTGATGGGGGAGGGCCCAGCCCATTGCAGTGGTGCCATCCCTGGGCTGGAGGTCCTGGGTTACCTAAGAAAAAAGGCTGATGGACTATTATGTGGAAGCCAAATAAGCCTATTCCTCCCCAGCCTGCTTTTGCTCACGGTGTTTCAAAGGAGCAATAATAACCCTGACTGGTTCACACAGCTAACGAGAAGACGTTTCACTGAGGCTCCTCCTTGAAGAGCCTGTCTTGGGCATCTCTTTCTCTTAACTCTCATGATTAAACCTATGGTAAGTAGCTTTAATAAATTTCCAGCTCTGCCTCATGCTGTCTAGTCTGGAATCTTTCTTTTCATCAAAGATGTAAATCCTCATTTGCCTGAGAGGAGCCTCTACACGGCTAGTGGACCTTCTCAGGCTGCTGCTGATGCCATAGTAGACTGTTTTCATATCCCTTACCTTAAACTTCTTTTAGGTCAGGTCCCTTACGTTCACCCTCTAGACCACTTTTTTTTTTTTTTTTTTTTTTTTTTTGTAAGATCTGGTTGAGGCCTCCTCCAGTACAGGTTCCAGGAACCTGGCAAAAGTTCTAGAACAACCAGATGTTGGTGTCGTAAAACACTGACTGTAGAAGCTGCAGCCGCAGGAGGGCATTTAAACCGCAGTGTCCCACAGCAGCTGGCTCCTCGAGGACATTTCAGGAGCTGGATCAGATGTGGATAGCCCCTAGAGAGGATACATTCCGCGCCATTCCAGGCCAGCTCTATACGTGTGAACACCTGGCTCTGGGAAGTCTCTGCAGCACCACAGACCTTGGTTTCTCCATGTACAGGCATGCTGGAGGTAGAGGCTCGTGCGGCTTGGGGCTGAGCCCACACACTCACTCCAGGCCCTACAGCTCATCACAGAAGTACTTCCCCTCTTTCTCACTGTCATGGAATCCTGCATCAGCCTCTAAAGCCCCGTGAAGCCACCTGCTCCTCTTTATCTTGAAACCAGTCCAGGGCCTGTTTTTGCTCTTGGCTTCTCTCTCTTCCTCCTTTCCATTGGGAGCCCTTAATTCCCCCCTGTATCATAAACACAAACCAAGTGTTCAAACGTCTGCAAGGCAGGCAAGCCAGGAATCGGGGCAACTCTTACATAAAGACCAGATGAAGCCCACGCCTGCCAGGGGCCATCTGGATGCCGGCGATGCCACCTTCCTCCTTCTGCGCAGGAACCGCTGCTACTTCATAATTAAGAATTATGATGCAGCTGCAGTCGGCACAGCCACAGGAAGGCTAATGCGGATGAAGAGCCCATCAACCTGGTGTGGGCTGCCTTGGACACAGGCACAGCTCACCCACCCTCCAACAGCCTCGCAAGCGTGTGGTCCTGACAGTGGCAGAGAAATAGAGTGGTGGAGCTGAGGGTGGTGGCCGTGGGGACAGGCCACCTGGCAGTGGAGCTTGGCACCACCACTTCCTGCTGATACAACTCTAACTGTACGCATACATTCCCAGAGCCTCTCTGAGATGTCTTCTCACCTGCAAAATGAAAATAAGACTGATGTCATCTGTTTGTTGTTCCAGTTTGTTAAGCTCTTGGCTGCAAGGTGACTAGCTTAGGACTAGCTCAAAAAAAAAAAAAATTAAGTGAGAGTAAGGATTTGGCTCAGTTGGTAAAGTGTTTGTCATCTAAGCATAAGGACCTGAGTTTTGATCCACTGAAACCATGTAGAGAAATTAGTGTGGTAAAGCATACTTGTATTTCCAGGGCTGGGAGGTAGAGACAGTCTAGCTCAGTCAGTGAGCTCCAGGTGCAAGCGGGAGAGCCCGCCTCAACAAACAAGGTAGGACAGTTGAGGAAGACACCTGATGCTCACCTCTGGCCTTTATGTGTGCGTGTGTGCACTTGCACACAAAGCTTTCCATCAGCAGGGAAAACAGAGCGGCTGAGCTGGGAGGGAGTTGCTGCACAAGCCAAAAGAGCCGGATGTGATAAGGAAAGAGCATCAGATTCCACTGTGCCAAAGCTGAGCTCCTGGCTTACCGGTGAGCCTTTAGCCAAATGCAAAAACTGGTCAACAAAACTATCACTAGGCTAGCCCAGGGCAGCTTGAGTGTGCACTCAGACCGGCAGCTCAAGGGACCAAAGAAGCCTGTGCTCTCCTAGCCTCTGTCCTCAAGGCTGGAAACCCTCCTCTCGGGCAGCTAATAACCATGTTTGCACGTTTCAGCATTTCAGGCAATGCTGAAAATATGGGTGTGAGCGTCTGAAAAGGTGGCATGTGTCCTAAACTGCCAGTTGTGTTTTTCAGTTTGGAGGATCTAATCCCAATTTAGCCTGATGGAATGCAGCGGTTCCCCCGCCCCTCCACCTCCATCACATTCTACAGGTGTGCGGGTTCGTGAGCCTGGTGGCATGAGTCGGTCCTGAGACTGTTAGAAGGCTTGCAGAGAGGATGTCCTGGGACAGTCCAGGTGCGAGGGTTTGGGACTGTCATGTTGTCTACTGTCCCCTCGGCAGCAGGCAGTACAGGCTGGGCCATGCTGGTGTAGCTGGGCCTCAAAACAAACTCCTTCCAACCAATCCAAGCAGCTTGAGGTAGGGTGAGGTGCGTTCTCAGGATGGCCTTTGCCCCACATCTCACGTCTCCAGGCCAGATAAACAGACAGCCATGTGTATCTAGAACTGAGTTCTGGCTAATGGCCAAGGCCAGCACTGGCCCCGGAGTACAGGTGTCTAAGGATGTTGAATAAATTATGGCTGAGTCCAGCCAAGCGTCTCGCAGAGGAGCTAGTCTGTCTTCCAGATGCTATCTCCCCCAGGAAGCCAGGTGGCATGTCTGTGACCCTTCTTCAGCAGATGGCAAGCAGGGGCATGCCTTCCAACTGGTCAGGCTTACATTTCCCAAGTTGGAGCCAGCTTCCACAGCTCTCTATTGGTCCCTGACACAGTACCCTCCACGCTCCACTCTAACTGCCACCTGCCTCAGGAAGACAATACCCATCCCCACACCAATTGAGATCCGACTCTATGGCTCTTGAATAGCCCAGACCTATAAGAATCTGAACTCTGGTCCCAAATGGAAGAAAGAGTGAACGAGGTTTGGGGATATGGCTCTCAGTCGGTAGCATGCCTGCCTAGGTTGCCGAGTGCCATCTCCAGCACCACATAGATTAGGCATGGAGGCACATACCAGAGCTTGGGAGGTAGAGGCAGGAGGATCAGAGGATCAAGGGTAACCTTGACTACATATCAAGGCTGAGGCCAGCCTGGGCTATATGAAAGCCTGCCTCAAAAAGCAAACACCAATGCTCTGCAAACACTTCCCCTTCTTCCGATCACCAAGAAACCCTCCAGCCAGCCCATGACCGCTCTTTCTTAGACAGACAGTCTTGAGAGCAGAGTTCACCAAATCCAAAGGAAACGAGTGGCCTGTCACCTAGCAAGCATGGATAACCACCTCCTCTGCCAGGTTCTGTGTGTCAACTCAGCAATCAAGCTGACATGGCCGTCCACTGATCCAGCAACTTCTTTTATAAGATGACCTTTAGGATGCAGCTCACTTCCTGAGTGTGACATACCCTGGATGTCAGCTCCTTCAATGTTCCTGGGCCAAAAGTAACAAGACCTGAGAGGGTTGGATAAGAGCAGAGCTGGGGGATTACTTACTCTTTATAACCGAGTTATGGGGGAGCCCAGTTTACTAGGGGGTAGAGTAGGGAAGCCAGGTGGCAGACATGAAGAGAAGACACAGGTGGGGTGTGTGTGTGTGTGTGTGTGTGTGTGTGTGTGCTCTCTGCCCCTTGTAAATAGGACCCCGGGCTTTCAGCTCCAGCTGGGGGTCACCCAGAGCAGTCCCAACAATCCCATACACAGGGCCATTGAGTTTTTACATCTCAAGGGCTTTCCATTCATCCCAGTAGGTCACGAGACCTCAGGGCTGCAAAGGCATAGGCACGCCTAATACCAGCTCTGCTCCCCCAGGCAGCCCACCTGCCCTGGGTGTCAACCATGGTCAGGTCAGGGTAGAGGTTGGAAAGCAAACCTAGGCCTTTGAATTATCTCCCAGCTCTGCATCCTTGGGTATGAACTTAACCCTCTCTGGGCCAGAGGTTAAAGACATGGACTGAGGGATAAGGTGAGCGACCCAGGGACTGCAGGTGCTGGCCTGAAAGCCAGCGGAGCCAGATTCCGCTCTGATTGCTGCCACTTTGAAGAGTGACTTTGGGCACACTGCTGGATCTGGATGAGCCTCAGTTTCTGGGTTTGAATGTGAGAAGGACAGCAGCAGCACCTCACCCAGGATCAGTGTAGAGATGAAAAGGCCTCACTGCAGCTCGGGCTGGGGACTTCACACACCTGAGGAGTGTTAGGTGTTAAGATTTACGGATTAAATACTTCCTGTTGGCCTGGCTCGGGGACAGAGCTGTCTGCAGCATATGTGGTTGCAGGTGGCTTCGGGGACAGGGAAGAACTATTTTCCCCAGGGTCACAGAAGAACAAACTGAGACCAAAGAAGAAAAAGAACCATCCCAGGATCACACAACCGTTAGAAGGGAAGCTGGGATTCGAACCTGGTCACTTCCTTCAAAGGCTGCCCTTGATCCTTGCCCTAACTTTATCATCTCTCAGCAAAGGCCAAACATTTCAACACTTTCGTTTAGTTTCCAGATACACGACAGTTGCTAGATCCATCCTCCCACCACCCTCGGAGAGAACGGAAATCTGTCTTCGTGTGTCTACTCATTTATCCCCAGGAACTGTCGCTAATCACCAACCCCAGAGACTTTTCAGAGCTTTTCCGCTGCCTAGAGATCAATTAGCTGATTTCCCATGGTCTTCCCAGGCCAATTTTCCCCAGACTCCCAATGGGAGCTGTGCTGATGGGCCATTCATAAATGAGAGTGAACAGTCCCCCATGGAGCAGGCACAGCATGGTGCACAAAACAGATCGAGAGCCTTAGGTTCACTATGTAGCTGAGACTGGCCTTGAACTCCTGAGCCTCCTACCTCTACCACCCAGGTACAGGGATCAAAGCTATGTACTGTTACGTTGATCTTGAATCCCAGTCTCTTGCTTTTCCTTACCATGTAGGCAAGATGAGAACCCCTGCCTCCTTTAAACCACTTTTTGTGAACTCTCTCCTGCTTTGCTATGTTCAAAGAGTCCGCCAGCATGCTTTGAGTCTATGTGAAAAATAGATAGGTCTCCAGTGATTGTCCTCCTGGAACAGGTATGGCGGCTGAGGTCCAGAAATGGGCATGACTTCATTAAAGCCACACAGCAAATCCTTGAAAAGCTGGTCTGGAAATCAGTCCTCCAATGCTCAGATTTTATCTGTTGATGCAGCCAACCCCAGCCCACTCTCAAGAGGATCCTTCTCTAGGTCTGAGGGAGAAGACAGAGACAGCTCTCCTGAGGAAAAACTGGCCACTCACTCAATCCTTCTTGGTATCCTGACCCATCTGAGATGTGCAAGGGCTGCCTGATGAAGGCAACAGCACCCACAGCTTCCCTCTGTCCTGACACAGTGGACCAAGGAACACCTGACATCATCCCACTGGCCAGGAAAACATATAAGCTATAAACACCCCCACCAAGTTAAAATTAGTCTTCCTCCTTCTGCCCCAGAGAAAGCCCTCAGGTCACCTGAGAAGACTCAGGGTGTTGGGGTGTCACGTATGGGCTGCTCTTCACCCTGCCCTCATCTCTTCCCCCCAGAGGAAGTGAAGCACTTTGTGCTGATTTAATACTAAACAGGGAAAGTGTTGTCGCTACTATCAGCCAGGCCACTAATGAGTGTGGAGTGGTGTTAAGGCTCAGCATGCTGTCGGAAGGCAGAGAGGCCTACAGTCATGTTGCCTGGTGATCAAGGGCATTGCTAGATGCAGCTATAAGAGGAAGGGGCCCTGAGCAGGGCTGAGGGCCAGTCACAGCCAGAGGACTTTGAGGCCTTTCCTCCTTCCCATCCTTTGTCCTTCATCCATAGATTGCACTCAGCTGCCTACCTGCGTGGGGTCAGGTGATGGGGAGGGAGAAGAAAGAACCCCTTAATTGGTTGCTATAGAGACACCAGGCAGAGGGAGGAATGTTAAAGTCATGCTTTCAGGCACCTGTCTGAGAGGTTGCTGTCACTGGGCAAGTGCGTATGCCCGATGGGAAGAAACTGGCGCTAGAGCAGGTAAACTGAGGGTAGGGCCGGTACACTGAGCTGGTTCGAACCTGGGGCTCAGCTGTTAGAAGGCTCAAGCTTTCTCTTACTGCCCATCAGACCCCATTTGCATTTTTAGGGGTGTGACCACCAGGATTCTTTCAGAGATACAGCCCCAACCCAGGGCTTCACCTAGCCCCACCTTCTTGCAGCAGAAAACTCTGCAACTTCTCCCAGGATCAAGGCCCTCATACCAGATGCCCTCTGCATGCCAGCACCCAGCAGGCAGGAAAGTCCCCAACCCCACGCTAACACAGAAACTTTTCAGAGAATGACAGAGGGAGCCAGGGATGGCAGTTTCCATAGCAACCCTGGGTTTTACATTCCCCACACATAGAACGTCAAGCCCGGTTGGAGGAGTGTAACCCCTCTCATTACATCTTCATTAGGGTTTCCTCTGCCCCTACCAGCTCCACCTTGCTTTATCCCAGACAAGGACACTGCAGGAGGGGCTAGGGACCCTCAGACCAAACAGAGAGCTACATTGACTTCCGTGTCAGAAGGTCCACAGAAGGCTTTCTCAAGCAGGCTGCCGGTATCCCTGCCTGCAGAAGGCTTCATGAAGGGGAGGAGAGGAAAAGGGAGGATGGAAGTACATGGAAGAGAGGAAGTGGCTAGCACTATCACAGAGCCCTCTCAAGCCCCAGGAGAGAGCCATCCATCCATAAACACCAACGGTCAGGCTGGGCGTGATGGCATATGCCTATAATCCCAGCACTTAGCAAGAAAGGCAGGCAGGTCTCTGTGAGTTGAAGACCAGCCTAGTCTATATTTGAGTTCCAGGATAGTCAGGGAAGTTTAGAGAGACCTGTCTCGAAAGACCATACATACATACATACATACATACATACATACATACATACATACATACCAGCTCCCATGGATGCTCAGGTGTTGCCAGAAGACTAGCAGAACCCCATAGACCTTGTGCAATTTTTCTAAAGTCCAGCCAGGATGCTGAGTAAGTATGGCCAAAGAGGATTACAGGGCTTTGATGGGGTGCTGTAAGCAGGGGTGAGCCAAGGGACCAAAGACACCCCAAACTCTTCTAAGGCAGAGCTGACACACAGTATCCGCAACTTGGTGTCCAGAATAAGGACTCTGGTTACTTGTGGCCGGTGCTGGGTGAGTGCTACAGAACAACATGTGACAGCGAGGCACTCAGCTTCATCACTAGGTTGGGTGAACTTGAATTAATCACTCACACTCTTAACAAAATGCCTGAGGACATGAACTTATGAGGGGGAAAGGTTTATTTAGTTCAGAGGGTTTTTTTTGTGCCACAGCACAAGCCATCCCCTTGACTTGGTAGCTTTAAACATCATTGTTTTCTGAGATTCCTCCCTTCTGTGGCAGACAAGGTGAGCTACTGTGCCACACCACCATGGCTGAACACTGTGTAACTGTGTTCAGCTGCTGGCTGGAAGGTTCTAGAAGTCTTCTCTTTGACTCCTTTCTCACAATATCATCCTTTCTTCCATCAGGACAGGTTCTGCTTGCCTTCACCATGGTGGCTGGATTCAGGGAGCCCAGGTCTCTCAGCCTCAGCCTTGTTTCTCTCATGTCTGCTGCCAAGTCCAGCAACTTCCAGGGCTCCAGGCAGAGGAAACCAGCTTCAGCTCTTTACCAGAGGAACCACAGGTGGCCGTATATGCAGATGAATTCCCACAGGAAGTGGTGGGATTGGGGAACTGAGATGGAGACTGAGAGGTGGATTTCTTTAAGGCCAAGTGGGTTCAGCCCCAGGGTAGCATGTTTAGTGCAGCCAGCCCTGCTCCTGCATGGCGCCCTGCAGGGCTCCACCGCCTCCACCTGACTTCCCCAGCGCTGCTTCCTGTTCTTCATGCAACCCCAGCAGCAGGACACCACCCAAAGGAAATAAATGATACCATGGCTGCAGTCATTAGCTCCCAGGAACATTGGGTTTGATTTTTGGTGGATGTTAGGTCCTGGCCTCAACCCCCTGCTCCCCCCCCCCCCCCCCCGTTGTCCCTACTCTGCAGCCAGCACTTGGGGGCAGAGAACCCTCTGTATGCTGTACAGCACAGGGAACCTGGTGCTAGGGAGAGTGCAACAACCTCTGAAAGGGCAGCAAGGCTCTGCCTAGGTTGAGCTGGGGTTCCTCCCCATCGGTCAGGGAAACATTACTGAGCATGTATTATGTACTGGGCACGTCTGCCCCTTGCTGTCCTTGAGCCTCATCTTCTAGTCTCTCCTTTCCAGTCAGCAAGGAGGAGTTTTGCTTTTTCAAACAGGTTACTTTTTCCTCTCCCAGCCTTTTCATGTTTTGTCCTGCTTCTAGTCCTGTGTACCTCACAGCTTCTCTGCCTTAGGTCCCAGGCTTGATATCCTCTTTGTCAGACTGTGGGCTCCTAGAGCTGGAATACATCTTTTGACCTACTGCTTGGTTGCAAGCCTAGCAGCCTTTGTTTGTTGACTGACAATGGAATGAATAAGTGATTCCTGTCTCAGTCCATTTGACAGATGAAATTTCTGAGGCTTACAGAGAATGAGCTCATCTAGGGCAAGGGATGGTGAGAGGCAGAGGCTGGACTTGAACCCAGGTGTGCTTGGTGGTCCAACACATTTCCTACCATACCTGATGTTCAAAGGTAAAAGAAAGGGCTGGAAATGGTGATGGGGAGCCCAAGGCTTGCCTTTGTCCCATTACTTACAGGAAGCGATGCTTCAGGTGCGGAGCCTGCAGCTGGCCACTGAGGCACCGGTGAGTGAGACGTTGTGGTCTCCCTGCAACTGAGTGATCATGGGTGCTAGGTCTGCAGACGCGAGGGCAGGCTGGCAGCTCAGCCGGCTAGCACAGTTTTCACAGATGGGCTTTTAGGTCATAAGCACCATCTGGCTATGGGGGTCCAGATTCCATGTCAGAAACAGGCTATGTAGCTCCCAAGAGCTACGTGGACAGCAGTACCTGTGACAGAGTGCTGGTTCGGAGCCTAGAGACAGGCCAGGACTCTCATTTCTACCTGACATTGCTGAGGGAGTTGAGGCGTCTGACTGTACTCTCAGAGATTGTGTGGAAAACAGGGATGGTTAGACTCTCCTCATAAGTTAGTATTCAAACTGTGTTTAGAACAAAGGCTTTCTTAGCTTTGAGTTCAGCACAAGGGAAACAGTCAACAAATATATTCCTCCCTGCTATCAAGTTGCACCCGCCTCAGCTTCAGCCTGCTTGTTTCTCTGGGCTTTGGGGAAGATGAAGACACAGAGAATGTCCTGCCCAAAGGGCAAGGATTAAGCAAGTCATGTTGCCTTTCTGTCTCCATCTGGACTGTGCCAGGTCAAGGCCCAAGAGTCTGATAAATGCCAGGAGAGAAGCAAACATGTCAAGGGCTAGGCACACGATGATAACAGTGATGGAGATGTGAAGAAGAAGAAGATGATGATAATGGAGGGGTAGCGGAAGTGATAAAGGTGATGATAGTGGCGGTGTAGATGAAGGAATTTATGGAAAGTATGATGGTGATAATGAAAGGGATGGTGAGAATCATAAAGGTGATAGTAGTAGTGATGATGATGATGATGATGATGAAGGAGGTGATAGAGAGATCATGAGAGTGATGTGGTCATGGTGATGATGATGGAGGAGGAGATGATAAAGGAGATGAAGGTGATGATGATAAAGAATAAGATGGAGATGATGAAGGTAATGATGAAGATGATGAAGAAGATTATAGAGACGCTGATGAAGGAGTGCATAAAGGTGATTATAGACTTACTGATGAAGAAGAAAATGGAGGTGACTAAGGTGATGGTGGGGATGATGAAGGTATTGATGAAGAGATGATGGAGATGATGGTGATGATTATGAAGATGCTGATGGAGGAGAGGATAGCGGTGACGAAGGTGATAATGATAGAGAGGATGGTATTGTGAGGGTGATAATGAGGGTGGGTGAAGGAAAGGAGGGGAGAATGAGATGCCGCTCAGAGCATGTTTGGATAGACCTTAGTGGAGAAGAGGCCATAAAAAGATCAGGGTTTAAAGTCTCGAGGCCACTCCAGTTACTCGCTCATCTTGGCCCTTCCTGGTGTAATGATAAACCCTTTTGGTCTCACAAGCCTGTCCTGTTGCATGTTGAGAAGATAAGGGTGCAAAGGGTTGCCCTGTACTGGAGTGCAGGTTGTTTACTGCTCAAGGACACTCAGTTGAGGCAAATGGCTTGAGTACCCCGTCAAAGCTTTCAGCATCAAAGTGGGGCTGCATCTGTACAAGACAAGGCCATTCTCTGCCTTGCACAGAAATGACACAGGGGCTGGAAAACACCTATGCTGTGTGTAGTGGAATTCATTTATGAAGACCAAGATAGGGTCCAGGTGTATGTGGTCTGGCATGCCTGCTGAATGGAGGGGCAAGTTGATGGCTGTTCACTTACTCGGTTAGCTCTTCCTGCATGCTTACAAAGAACATGGACCCTCTGCTCTCAGGATGAGCTGTGTGACAGATCATCATCTGTGCGGACATTGACTCCAGACACCAGGCATTCTGACAGCAAGCTCAGGAAGGAGGACACTGCCTTGTCCTCATGTGTTTCAGGAATAAGTAATATTGATAGCGAAAGTGTGTCCCAAAGCAAGAGATGCGAACTCAGAGGCTCTCAGCACAGAGGGGAGAAAACATTGTTTCCTATCAGCAGCCCCGAATGCAAACGCCAGGTACAGAGAGCCCAGAGGCTCAGGAACCACAAATGCACAGCAGAGACCGCAAGCAGCGTAAGTGCTAGGAAGTGAAGACCAGAGAGGTCAAGTAGCTGATGCAATGCTGCCTTGCTGGGCTCCTGATAAGCTGGAGTTTGTAGTGAGCACAAGGCTCATGGGGGCTGGGGACACACCCTATGCCTTTGGAATAGAGGGGAGGGACATGGTTTTTCTGCTAATCCCTAGGGCAGGGCACTCCTGTGCCATTTGTACTCCACCCTGAGAATGTGTGAAGGACCTAGGAGGCCAAGCACAGCCAGTTACCAGCCAGCTGCTCTCTGTCGTCATAACGTCTGACCCAGCGCTCTGGTCTCCAATCCATCTACCACTGCCCAAATTCAAAACTGTCCCATACGCCTAGCCAGGAGGAATGGCTATCTCCAGGGCTGTCCAGCAGGTCTACTTGGTCAACAGGAAGGAGCAGTGTGCTGGGAGTCAGCCCTGCCCTCTGAGCAGCTCAGCATCTCAGCATGGGATGAACTTGGTCAAACTACAAACCAGGTCTTTGCTGAACAGGAAGGTTGGGTTGGGTGACCTCCAAGGCACTGCAGTTCAGCCTGACCAGAGGTACTCATTCAGGCTAGGACACATATCCATGACCCTAGGAAGGCAGGTACCTCACAGTGGGCAGGCGGGTGGGGCTGGATTCTGCATCTCCAGCCCCAGCTGGTCCAGGGTCTGCAGAAAGCTTGCTTATGCAAGTCTGGCTGTGTTGGTGCAATGGGATCACTGTAGATTTGCCCAATACCAGAGCAGTTAAATTAGCTGTGGAGCTGGAGCCCATCTCTGCTTCACTTTAAAGATGCCAGGGTTAGGAATCAGCGTTCTAGAATAACAGCCAGGGCACATGTGTGTGGGTGCACATTTGGTCAACTACTTATTTCTTTTGGGAGACGTTTATCTTGGCTCTCAGTCCAGCCTCTTGTTGGCTACCAGGTTAGAACGGCTTCCCCCGTTTCCCCTTCCGTGAGGCTGTTGGGAGGACACAATGGAACTGCTTCTCTATGCCCTGCTCCCTTTGTCTCCAAGGAGAACTCGTGGGTTCAGCCAAGTACAATTCAGTAAGAATTAAAAACTCATGATGGCACCAGGCATGGTGGCACACGCCTTTAATCCCTGCACTTCGAAGGCAGAAGCAGGTGGATTTCCCCGAGTTTAAAGCCAGCCTGGTCTACAAAGTGAATCCGGGACAGACACAGAGAAACCCTGTCTTGAAAAACCAGACCAACCAACCAAATGAGCAAAACCCACCATGGCAGTATCTGCAGTTAACCATGTGGAAAAAAAAAAAAAAAAAAAGAATCAGGCTCCATCCTTACTCCAAGGCATTCACATGCACATGGGGTGTGCGTGTGTGTGTGTGTGTGTGTGTGTGTGTGTGTGTGTGTGTGTGATGAGGCATATGCTCAATGTGTGGGTGAAGATAAGATCCGTCTATAAGGAAGTCAGCTTGCGCAGTCTACTCTACAGCTTATTTTAATCCACTCCTATGAGGCCACTACTATTTTAACACCTACTCCATAGGCAAAGAAGTGAGGTTTAAAGAATCAGGCATCACTGGGTGTGGTGGCGCAGCCTTTAGTCCCAGCACTCAGGAGGCAGAGGCAGGCGGATCTCTGTGAATCCTAGGCCAGCTTGGGCGTCATAGAGAGACCCCCACCTCTCAGCCATTGAGAGGGAGAGGGTTAAGAGGACCAGGAAGTACACACACCATTGGAAATGCCAGGAGAAAGCTGTGTGGGAGAAAGCTCTGGCGTCTGCCTTGAAGGATGTGTAGAGCCCAACCTTGATAAAGTGTTAATGGCGAAGGAGGGGACCATGCACACAAGGCTTGGGGCGGTGACACCCTGCTTCTTCAGGAACCTGGGCGTGATGTGATTTTCCTTGTGGGCTGCGCTGAGAGACTTAGATGTTACCTCTCAGGTAATGGGGATCTCTTGAAAATCCTTGCGCAAAGGAGGCATTTTTTGAAATGGGTTCAGCACGACCCTCAGAATCAACTAGGCAGGGCTCACAGGAACTTGCAGAGAATGAAGTGACAGCCAAAGAGCCTCCACGGGTCTTCACTGTGGTCGTCTGGCTTGGGGTGTTTGAAGGACTCCTAACAGTGGGAGTGGGCTGTCTCTGACTCTTTTGTCTGCGCTCGGGACCCTTTTCCTCCTACTGGTTGCCCCTTCCAGCCTTGATATGAGGGTTTGTGCCTAGTTTTATTGCACCTTGTTATGTCACATTCAGTTGCCCTGCTCTTTTCTGAAGCGAAGTAGAGGAGCAGTGGACCTGGGGGAAAGGGAAGGTGGGGGGGCACTGGGAGGCTGTGGTCGGGATGAATTGTATGAGAGAAAAAATAAGTAATAAAAATTTGAAATGTATATGTATTTAGAAAAGGTTTTAGGGGTCACGGTTTATGGAAGAGAGGGAGCCCCAAGGAGCACAACGGGAGGGAGGAAGCTTCAGCAAGCCGTCCATCTGGAGATGCCTGTGTGCCGGGAAGGGCAAGCAATCAGGCACATGCGGGGAAGGCTCCCTGGCTACACGAAGTGTCCCGAAATGGGGAGCACTTCTGTGCACCTGCCTGCTGATTGCGTTATTATTTTTTTAAGTCAGGCTGAAACAGGGCCACGTGGGTCCAGAGGGCTAGCCGGCAGCATGTGCACGGCCAGCACAGTGCGGATCTGGTCAGTGGGGTGTGGCCCACTCATCGTGGAGAACTTGGCTGAAAGCCCAAGTCCTGGGTTCCTGTGCCAGCTCACAGCTGGCCACCTGCCACACTCCCAAGAGGAGGGTGGAGAGCTGGCCCGGTGGCCCGAGTCCTCCTGGCTCCAGCCTTCCAGCGGGAGCATGTCATCCCGCCTGCCTCCTGCTGCCAAGTTCGCAGGCTCTGTGCGTCAAGCCCAGCGCGAACTCCGGGCCGAAGCCAGTTCCTAGAAGTCAAGTCAGTTTGGGAAAGGGCACTTGCCACTTGCCTGCTACTGGTGACCTTGGTCATGTCCCTTGGCTATTCTGAAACCTAGCCTGGGGCCCTAAACACAGCCCAAATGGGGCTGATCATCCGCCTCTCCCAGCCCCTCCCCCAATCTGCTGCCTCTTCTCAAGGTTTAAGGTTGGATGGAACAAGCCATTTCCTGTGTTAAGGGTTTTGTTACTCCTTGGACTCGGCAGTATTGATACCCAATTAAATATGACCCAAGCATAGTCCAGAGACTCCCACAGCTGCTCCAGGGTGGTGAAAGGCAGGACTGGAGTACAGAGTTCTCACCCAGCCCCAGAGGAGGCTGTGCTGCAGTGGAGACCAGCTGGCCCAGGCCCTGGAACCGAACGGTCCACAGTACCAGCTCTTCCTGGTCCACATAGAGAAGGCAGCAGCAGAGTCTTGCTCGGTCTAACCAACTTCCACATCCTCCTGGTCTCACCCACCTCCCTACGTAGAGACAATCTCTAGCTGGAGTTCAGAGGCCTTGTTTTGTTTTCGGGCTTGTTTTATACTAACCTTCTATTTATGGCCTGGGACAAGGGCTTCCCATGTAAGGCAATGACATTAATGAGACTGAAAAATGTGTTGGGGGTAGCAGGTCTTGGATGAAGGAAAATATTAAGAAATATGTGGCCCGTGGAAACAAGAACGGCCGGTGTCTGGTCTGGGTTCAAAGCGCCCCCTAGCATAGCATGCCCTGGCTCCTATCCGGACAGGAAGGGCGGGTGTCCCACGACACCGGCGGCCAGGGGAGGTCTCCCTGGTGCCCTCTGAGCTGCATCCCTCGGACAAGGTGATTCTGGGCCATTCGTGGCTGCACGTGCGCTGCCCATGTGCCCCTCACGCCAGACGCTCGCAGAAGGAAGTGGCTGCCTGGCTCGGGCTCCCAGCGAACAGAGGTGGTCAAGGAGGGGTGTTTCGCTCACGGCGAGCCTGGAGGGTCAGGAGCGGGTTCCCACGGCCTGGGCTGGCGTGCGGGCGAGTGCGTGCGCAGTGTCAGCCTCCCAGGCCCGTGCCATGCGGCCTTCCGGTCACGGTGCGCGCGGCCGAAGCCTCGGGACAGCCCTCCTCCCCCCGCGGCCCCAGCCCCACGCGCCCGGGCACGCGTAGCCGCAGATTGCCGCGGCCCTGAGACGGGGCGGGGATGGGGTGGGACCTGGCAGCGGTACCCGCCTCTGATTGGACGCTCGTGGCGGGGGCGGGGTGCGGGCGGCGGAGCCCAGACGCCGGCGCTGGGCAGGTGGGCTCAGGACGCAGCGCGCACGAGGGCGCGAGCCAGGCGTGGGGAGCATCATCCGAAGCCCGAGCGTGGGCCCCTAGGGGAGGACTCGGAGACCGTGCTCCCCGCGGGGAACAGCAGTGTTCACCCGCGGGAGAGGACGAGGGAGGAGGCGCCCACCCCAAGAAACTTCTCCTCCCTCAGCAGAGGAGGCTCAGTGCGGAGCGACGTCGGCTTTGGGCGAACTTGGAGCTGCGGATCCTTAAGGCGTCGTTCAAGGTCCCCATCCACACGCGCGCTGAGCGGAGCTAGCGGCGCCTGGCGAGGAGCAAGCAGCGGTCCTCCCTGCGAGGGTCAGCTGCCGGACGGGGAAGGCCGCGGCCCGGCGCGCAGCCCCTCTACCCTGCGCAGGGCCGCTGCCTGGGGGCCAGAGAAGGAGGTAACGTAAGCGGCCAGGCGGGTTCGCAGGCTGGAGACACGCACGGATCGTCGCCTCCAAAGGTCCCCCTGACTCTCCGAGGTCCTCTCCTTCATCCTCGGAGTCGTCCCCTTACCCCTCAGTGCGGAGCCCCAGGCGGGGACACCCCGTATTGGACGTCCCCAGACCTCCGTGCACCTGGCTCAACCGGAGTCCCCCGTGTCGGGGCAGGGCAGGGCCACCGGCGGCGAGCCGGAGCCAGCCCAACGCCCCGGCCCCGCCGAGCCCTCGGAGCCCACTCATGGCTCCCCGGCTCCGCGCGCCTCCTCGCCCGGTCGCGCTCAGTCCAGCTCGGGGCGCCGCGTGCGGGAGGATCCGTACGCAGTGACCCTGGAACCCCCGCAGATGCCCGAAGACTCGCCAGCCGACTCGCCAGCCGGAGGAGCGGCAGGAGATTCCCCGCACCTCCAGGAGCTTCCAGGTAGCCCTCCAAGCCGTGCTCAGGGCCCGGCTCGCTGTTCCCAGGTAAGGGAGACACCCCAAGGGAACGGGCGGGGGCGGGGGGGTAGCTAGGTGGAGGGGCAGTCGGCTCAGCAGAGGAACGCAAGCTGGCTTTACATGATGAGGGAAACTTAAACTGAAACTACTACGTGCTGGGATGCTTTGCCCACGTAGAGAATTAAGCTCAGGAGGTGCCCAGCCTACATCAGGTGGTTGCTAGCCCCTTAGGAAAGAAGGTTTATTGAGCTCTTGTGTGCTCCATTTGTCCCTGGGAGCCTTCTTTTAGATCATGAGCCAGGCCACTGGAGGAAACTGAGACTCAAAGAGACATAACCCCCTCTGCAGGACCTCTCTGGAGGAAGAAAGGCCAGGGGTCCTTTAACTACTTAGAGTCCCCTGAGCTTTGGAGCGTTTCCTTCAAGATTCCCATGCTACAAGGGTTTCCTGTACTCAGCTGGCCGGTGTGTGGGGCCTGTGAACCTCACTCTACTGTCTACCCCTGCCACCAGTTCGGGGAGAATGAGGAAGGGTATTTATTGCTCAGGACCTCCTGGGAGCTAGGACAGGGCCTGGAGCAATGGCCTGCTTTGGAGCCTCTGATTCAGGTCCCCCTAAGCCTCAGAGGGACAAGGTGGGATCCCCACAAGTCGTCTGCTGGACTGGGAGCAGCCAGGTGGCCCACAGCTGCTCAGAGAGACGCTCCCCCCAACAAAAGAGCCCTGTATTGGAAAGGCTTCTGGATGCCTGGCCGTGCTGTGTTTGTTTCTACCTGATGTTTAACAGAGGAGTAAACTGAGTGAGCAGACCAGATCACTGAGTTTTTGGGCTGGCACAAGCAGAACGGGTTATCCAGAAGCGTATGCTCCTGCTCTCTGCCCTCCTGAGCTCCCCAGGATGGAAAGGGTGGCTTTACACCACCTTGGGACCCCCCAGAGTGTGGGGGAAGAGTCATGACTACAGCTATGTCCTAAGAGGCTTGGCATGAACAAACGGGGTGTCATGGTGAACTTGGCTCTGGGGTGCTCCCAAGGAACTGACCAGACTCTCTTCTGGTTGTCCTTACCCATCTGGACCTGCCCAGCTTCCGTCAAGCACGGTGGCAGACACAGGGAAGAAGGTGAATGCCCACAGTTGCACTGCCTGGGAGCTGCCTGGCAGGGTATGCAGAGAGTCCTGGGCAGGGTGCCCACCCCAGCTGCCTGGAGGCAGAGAGGAAAAGGGGCTCTAACAGGAATCACAGGGTCACTCCCTGCCCAGTGCCGGGTGGGCATCACTGAGTCAGAGCTGCTTGGAGAAGACTCCAGTTTGAGCCGCTAGAGGGGTGGTAGGGCCTTTTTGTAGAGGTGAGAGGTCAGGTTTGATGGTCTGCTTGTAATCCCAGCCAGACATCTGCTGTGTGGATTCAGGGCAGCGACTCAACCTTTCTGAGAACCAGAGTCCCCATTTGTCCTGGGAGAACTTCTCATGGGAATAAGGCAGTCCCCTGCATGTCAAATGTCCCTGGGGACAGCCCTACTCCTGTCTTTGAAGGTGCCTCCCACCACTCTGGTTACATGCAGATTCCTCTTCTTAAATTCCTTTCCCCACTTCTCTAGGCCACCAGGATTGGCTCTGGGCAGGGAGGGCCTGCCTGTGCTGTCTGTTCTACACTTTAAGGGCCGCCTCCCATCATGTATGTGTTTCTCTGCTCAGATCACTGTGGGCTGAGGCAGCTGCCCACTGGCAGTTCTTAAGGGTGCTGGAGTTCTGATCCTAAGGCCCTTGTGTCCCCTATTGAATGCAAACCTAGAGCTGGCTGTGAGTCCTTGCTTTGGGGTTGCAGCACTATGCACACAGAAGGTGCTCAATAAATGATCTGTGAATGAGAGAAATTTCAGATGACTTTGCCACCAGGCTCGCCCAACACTCTGACTCCCCTTTTCCTACCCCTTCTCTGGGGTTTAGAATCTGTCTGTCCCCACTGTGGGGCCAGCCAGGCTGGGAACAGAGCGAGATGGGCAGGCAGCAGGGGAGACTCTGCCCACAGGGCCTTAGGGCTTCCCCCAGCATCTCCTGTGTCGGTGGAGCCATAGAGGCCCGTCACCAGGCTTCCAGGTATGTGGGTTTCTCGCACAGCCCCACATGCCTGAAGCCATGTGCTAAGACTAGCTCTGTCAGATGAGAAAGCCTTGAGGTCTTCTGTCTCCGCCCCTTTCTGATCCCCTGTCTCTTATTTCTAACTCCCTGCTGCACCCCTCCCTTCATGCTTCCTCTCTCTGACTCCCTCCTCCTCTTTTTCTCCTCCTTCATTCCTCCTCTTTCTCATTCCCTGCATCCTCTCTGACTCCCAGCCTTGTTTCTCAGACTCCGTCCTCTCAGTCATTGTGTGTTGGGAGGTCAGGGCTAGCTGCAGGAGCAAGGAGGCAGACTGTATCCCCAAGGCCTGCTGGCTCACTTCCTGTCCCCCATCTAGCGAGAGGTGATCGTCAGCAGCTCTCCTTCATGAAAAGACTGGGTGGGTGCCTCTGGGAAACTAAGCCACACTTGGGGGCCTTCAGTAGGACTGAGGGGTGTTTTTTTCCCAGCACAGCCAGGGGCCAGGCAGGGAGACTGGGTGAAGGAAGAAGGTCTTACAGTCAAAGTGGGGTTGGGGGCAAGGGAGTTGAGAGGGTTAGCTGAGCCTGATGGCAGAATCATCTGCAGTTTCTCTCACTTACGGATCATTTATTGAGCACCTTTTGTACACAGTGCTGCAGCCCCAAATCACAGACTCAAAGCCTGCTTTCAGTGGAGGACATAGGGCCTTAGGATCGGAACTCCAGCACCCTTAAGAACTGCCAGTGGGCAGGTGCCTCAGCCCACAGTGATCTGGGCAGAGAATCACACATATGATGGGAGGCGGCCCTCAAAGCACAGAACAGACAGCACAGGCAGGCCCTCCCTCCCAGCATCTCGACCTCTCTGTGTCAGTGGCCTCCTTGTCTACCCTCTGGGTCATTGAAGGATGGAGCAGGCGTACGCCTGGCGCTCACAGCGCTGCGATATATATTAGCTGCAAAATAAATGTCAGGAGTGTTATTGTTCTATACTTAGCCCACACTTGGCATGCTCCTGGGCTTGGCCCAGGAATGATGGCTCTGGTGCCAGGCCTGGGGTCCGCAGCGTGCTGAGCTGGCCTGTTGTGTGTGTCTGTGCCGTTTGTTCTTGGAGGTTATGTTGCGGGCTGGGAGCTGGGAGCACTTACACTGTGGAAATTGACAAAGGGTACCACGCAGGGCCTTTAGGAAAGGTACAGGGCCTCAAGCAGGCAGGCCTGAGGAGCATGAGTGCATGCCTGGAGACTTGCACCCAGGAGGAGGCAACTTAGCCCGAGGGGCCATCTCAGACCCTGGTCCCATAGTCAGATAATGACATTGGAAAAATGGCTGGGGTATACAGATGTGCAGCACCTTTGGGCAGCAGAGCTTGCGCGGAACAGATAAGTTTCACGAAGACACCTCTTGTACTGGGAGGCACTGCCTACTTGCCTCCTGAAAGTGTGTGGTTTGGGCAGTGTCCAGCCTGCACAACTTGCAGCGGCCCGCCAGGAGCACCAGTGTTTCGGCAGGCCCAGCCGTCCTTTGTGTGTGTGCGGACGGTGACGAGAGGAGCCTTTAAAGAGGGGGCATTTGGGTTGGGCTCTGCAATGAGAGGAGAAGGGTATTCTGGGAGAAGCTGATGGTAGCAAAGGTGTGGACGCATAGCTCAGACTGACCTGGGCCTGAGGGACCCTAAGGTGACAGCAGACGAAGGGGGCTGGGGCCGGCCCCTGTTAGAGCCCCTGTGTACGTCCACCAGGGATCTAGAGCCTGAGTCTCAGTCTTTCTCTCTCACCTTTTCTATGAGGCTAAGAAGTTCCCTTAGAAAGTTTTGGGTGTCCCTCCAAACCCCAGAACCCCAGTCCTTGGAGTCATGAACCTTGATTCCCTTTTTCCCTCACTCAAACTCAGGTTGCCCAGAGGCAAAAGTTACTGAAGCCAGTGGTGGGCCATGTGTGAGGTAGAGCCTGCCTTGATGCAAACCTTGGGTCCAGGGTGTACACTGGGAGATAACTAGTGGGTTGGTAGGGAAGTGGTCTGGACTGTCTTTCTTTCCTGTTAGAGCTGCAGAGCCTTAGTTTAAGAAATGCATGCTGGCGGGCATGGTGACACATGACTTTAATCCCATCACTCAGGGAGGCAGAGGCAGGTGGATCTCTGTGAGTTCCCTGCTAGTCTGGTCTACAAAGTGAGTCCAGGACAGCCAAGGCTACACAGAGAAACCCTGTCTCAACGCCCCCCTTTCCCCCTTGTACACAAAAGGAAAGAAGTGCAGGCTGAAATCTGAGCCTTCCAGGAAGTTGGGAAGTAGAGTATGGCTCTAAAAGAAGGCTGCCCCCTAGTGGTAGTGACTGCTTTGGGAATTTCACCTGTGTGGAGCCCTGGCCATAGTTGAGTTCACTGGGAAAGTGAGACTCAGAGGTGAAGCTTCCTTTGCCAGTGAATAGCAAGGCTGTGACCCTGTGGTTGGCCCTATGCTCAAGAGTGTGAGCATGGATAAGTGAGCAAGTTGAGAAAAGGAATAAAGAGATCAGAGTTCATGAATGAATGAATGAGGGAGTGTTTTCAACTTTGAGGAGAGACCTAGACAGTGGTCCCAGAGGGGAGGCCAAGGCCACATTCCCCTGACTCCTGCCTCCTTGCTCCTGTTGCAGCCCCGAGCCATGATGAAGACCTTGTCCAGTGGGAACTGCACACTCAACGTGCCCGCCAAGAACTCCTACCGCATGGTGGTGCTGGGTGCCTCCCGAGTGGGCAAGAGCTCCATCGTGTCCCGCTTCCTCAATGGCCGCTTCGAGGACCAGTACACGCCCACCATTGAGGACTTTCATCGCAAGGTGTACAACATCCATGGGGACATGTACCAGCTGGACATCCTGGACACCTCTGGCAACCACCCGTTCCCTGCCATGCGCCGGCTGTCCATCCTCACAGGTGAGGTGACGGGGTAGGACAGCTGTCCAGCACTCCTGGTCCTCTATGGGAGGTGGAGGAGGCTGTGTTTAGAGCAGTTGCTTTTTTTGCCAGATGAGTGATGGTGGGGCTCTAGTACTGTATCCAGATGCTGGATCTGTCCTTATGGCTTTCCCACAGCTTAGGCCCTCAGTGATTGACACTAGCAGCCACGGGCACATGTTTAATCTTTACAACTAGCCATTTTACAAGGGGAAACTGAGGCAGAGAAAGTGTGTCTTCATCCAGGGGGAAGCACAGCTCATGATTGCTTTGAGGGACCTTCCCTATAGTCTGTCTGCCCTGCTAGGAGCAGCGTCTGAAGAAGGGCAGGATTGTGGGCTCCTGAGGCCATCTGGCGACATGGCACTGGCTGTCATGGTTGTTCCTTCAAGCCCGTCTTAGTTGATCCATGTCTTTCGTGTGACCACTGTGGGATGCAGCCATGCCCTCAGCTATCCCTGGACAGAGATAGGAGAAAACAACTCCCAAGGATTGGGGAGACGACTCAGTCAGGAAGATGTTTGCTGTTCAAGAACAAGGACCAGCATTTGATCCCCAGGACCCCCACCAAAAGCTGGGTACCCTGGGAGCATCTGTGATCCCAGCACCAAGGAGGCATAGACAGGAGGGTCTCTGGGGCTCACTGGCCAGAGGACCCAGCCTCATAGGCAGTTTCTAGATCCATGAAAGATATAACAGACAAGGTTGGTGGCGCGACAGGAGTAACATGTCATGTTGGCCAGGACGTACACATGCGCACACAAACACAACATGAGAATTCAAGACACTTCCACATCGAGACACTCCCACCCGTAACCCCACAGGCTGCCCCCTTTTTTCCTGCTCATGGGCTATTTTAGAGACCCATGGCAGGCTCCCTCCTCATCATGAGACTCCCTCTTTAAGGTCACCCTTTCTGTTCCATGCTGCTCATGGGACCCCCCCACCACCTCCACCCCAGATTCTGAGAGGGAGCATCTTGTTTAAGGAATCCACGGTGGACCTGGGTTCAAATCCTGACCCCTCTCTGTAGCATAGTGTTGCCATGTCACTGTCTCTGTGACCATGCTTCCCATGTGGCTGTGAGGGCAGGAGGGTGTAGGGCAGCTTCCCACAAAAGGTAAGTGCCGTGTGGGAGAGCTCTTCCGATTTGGGAGGGGATTGGATGCACACTGGTAGAAATATGCATACTTCAGTGTTAATTTTTCAGTTCTACAATCAATACCAGGACAAACTTTCCATTAAGCAATGCTTATTGGGCACGTATCCCCATCCCAGGCCTCTGACTTGTAGGTGGCCACCAGTCCCTGGCCAGCACCAGTGCGTTGACCTTCACTTTGTGCATCTGAAGGCACGTGCTTAGATCTTTCCCCTGTGTGCTGCATTCCAGACACATCTGTCTGTTGCTTTGATTGCTCACCAGTCCAGGCCAGGCCTCATTTTCCAGCCTAGTGCTGGGCAGAAGAGATACTCAGGGCTGCTCATTGCTGCCAGCTTTTCCTACAGCTGCTGGCCGGCCAGCAAGGCTCTGATGCCTGGCATTTGAAGTCTCAAATTTGAAGCCTTGGAGGCTGCGAGTTCTCAGGGGCAAGGATTAGTCTAATGGGTCAGAGTGAAACTTGGCAGCAGGAGCCCGAACAGTTGTTGGGCAGCCGAGGGCCTGCGCGTACTGACCTGTGTTCATTACCCTGGCCCTTCACCTAAGTGAGGACCATTGTGCATAGGCCCCAGGGGACAGGTGGATTGGCTAGAATGGAGTGTTGTGCTTCCGAGCCCTATCTCCTAGTTCATGCTGGTGTGTGTCACTTTAGGGACAAATATGCTTGTAGTGGCCAGAGAGGTGTCTGGACTCTATAAGCTGTGAGACTTGGCTGAACCCAATGTAGGGGCTATCTGCAAATCAGGAACCTTAGACCCACACTGAGGGGCTGTAAAAGCTGAGGGGAAAGTGAGAAGGGTCTTGGAGGATGAAATTTTTTTCTCTGGTGATTGGCTTGGGACTGCGGCTGGAGGCCCTTCCAAGGTGTGCCCTAATCACTGTGTCAGACTCAAGGCCCCACTAGTGTGTTAAAGGGGAAGCAGTGTGGGACACGATCTTGTACTTATCCCGTGGTTCATCTTGGAGTCAGAGAGCACATCCTGTGTGCCAGGCACGGGCCAGGTGAGTACCAGGTCAGATTGCAGCTTTGGCCTAGCCATATTCGAGTTGTGTGAGCTTGGGCAGGTTGCCTGCCTTTTCAGGGCCTTAGTGGGCTCACCCATAACAGGAAAGTAATAAAATCCTCCCTATGGAGGTATGGTGAGGTGCCAAGGAAGCAGCAGGTGTGCCCGATGCTCTGTTCCCAGCAGGTGCCTGTTCTCGTGAGCGTTATTGGTGCATGCCACCCTGCATGCGTTAGCTCTAATCACCCTCCTGCAAGGCAGCTTAAATTCACATGCTGTGAGAGGGGAAATTGAGGCACTCAGAGATTACATGGAGCCCTCAAGCTTACAGTTACTGAGTTGAGGTAAGAGGCAAACCTAGGCCCCTCTCACCAATGTCTTCCACCATGCAGTGACACCAGTCCATGCTGAATTCCTACTGTGGAGCAAGGTACTGGTCCAGGCTTCGGGAGTGTGGCCGGGTAAGGCCAGTCATACCTCCATGGAGAACAGGAGTTCTCCAAGAGCTACTGTGCAACCCCCTGGGGTGACTGAGCCCTCCACAGTCCTGTAAGGGAACAGGAAGGGGACAGACCACATCTGGGTCCAGCTGGTATGCCTCACTTTACCTACAAGCCCCTCTGAGCCTTGGCTCCCTTTTCTGGTAAGTAGGGCCAGTGACAGCAGATGCCCTGAGGAGCCTCCAGGTCAGGGTGTACAGGGTTCCCAGGTGGCAGTGGATGGGACCCGTGCAAAGTGGGGTACCAGGCCGTCCTGTCACTTATTAACTTGCCTCATTCCCTCCACAGGAGATGTCTTCATCTTGGTGTTCAGCTTGGACAGCCGGGAGTCCTTTGACGAGGTCAAGCGCCTCCAGAAACAGATCCTGGAGGTCAAGTCCTGCCTGAAGAATAAGACCAAGGAGGCAGCAGAGCTGCCCATGGTGATCTGTGGGAACAAGAATGACCACAGTGAGCTCTGCCGCCAGGTCCCTGCCATGGAGGCAGAGCTGCTGGTGTCTGGTGATGAGAACTGTGCCTACTTCGAAGTGTCAGCAAAGAAGAACACGAACGTGAACGAGATGTTCTATGTGCTGTTCAGCATGGCCAAGCTGCCGCACGAGATGAGCCCCGCGCTGCACCATAAGATCTCTGTGCAGTACGGCGAGGCCTTCCACCCCCGGCCCTTCTGCATGCGCCGCACCAAGGTCGCGGGTGCCTACGGCATGGTCTCACCCTTCGCCCGCCGCCCCAGTGTCAACAGTGACCTCAAGTACATCAAGGCCAAGGTCCTACGGGAGGGCCAGGCCCGAGAGAGGGACAAATGCAGCATCCAGTGAGAGTCAGGGACATTAGGGAGGGGCTTGGGCAGTGCCTTAAGGGAGGTGGTTGAGGGTTCCTACTGCCCACCTCCCGCAGGGGGCCATAGGTGTGTACACTGCCCGTTCTGATTGCTAGCCACCTCCTGTGAGTTCTTATGTCTGCGGTTTCTTTGTGGGAGGACAGAGACACGTTTGGGGACATGTCGACACTCATGCCGAGACAAGCTTTCAGTGTCCTAAGAGTGGGAGGAATGCAGAAAGGCCGGAGTCCTGCGTCAAAGCAAGCTGCTCAGTCCAAGTCACAGGATGAGAACATCTTAGCCAGATGTCCCAGCCAGATTCCCTGGTGGCCTCTGCTCCCTCTGTGTGGACCAGCCTGGTCTCTATGTCCCTGGAGAAACCATCCCCTGGGCCCCTGGGTCTTCAACTCCTGCCTTCTGGCCCAGCTGTGTATATCCACCCCTCAACTTAGCTCCTGGTCACTTGGACATTGAGCAGAGAGAGAGAGAGGAGAGAGAGTTAGTGTTTGTGTGTGTGTGAGTGTGTGTGTGAGAGAGAGTGAGAGATGACATGGTTGTGTCTCTCAGACCACTGCCTCCTGGCTCCACTCCCAGGCTCCTCCATATGACATTGCTCTTTGTTTTGAAGCTGTTTCCTGTTCTGTTTTGAGTAGACATGCAGTCTTGTTCTGTAAGAGCCCAGTGACTTGTCTTTGACCAGGCTTCCCAATTCAGATCCATTGCTTTAGCTGGGGTCCCCTTCTTCCCTGCTCCCAGGCAGGCTGTACAGCTGGGTCCTGCCCTGTGTTCAGCAGCTTATAAAATGAGCCTAAGCACCAGAGTCACAGCCAGGGTGCCTCAACTGCCCTCAGGAGAGGATGAAGGCCTTGGAGAAAGTGACTCTTTAAAGCCCTCCACATTCCTATCTAATTCTGGACAGAGCTCTCTCTAGGCAGAGCACCTTTCTTCTGCTGTGGTTCCTTAAGCAACAGCCGAACACCTAACTGGATACTGGGTCCCTTGTGTGCTAGGCAGCAGAGCGAAGGGTCCTGTCTGCTCCCGCCTCTGCCCACCCATAGTGCACCTTATGTACACACAGCAGTTGGAGGAAGTGGAGCAGCTGAGAGCCAGAGCAATTCCAGGATAGGTTGGAAAGAAGACTCATGGCGGGTCTTTTCCTAGTGCTCAGGCTGTGCTAGGTACTTCTCTCCCCAACACAGGAGTGGGGGTGAAAACCGAAGCCCCTGTTCACCAACTCTTAGTACATTTATTTGTGCTTTAGTCTTCTTAGTTCGAGATGGCAGTCAAGGCTCCTGCTGCCAAGCCTTTCAGCCTGAGTTTGATCCCTGGGACCCAGGTAGTGGAAGGAGAGAACTAACTCTTGTAAGTCATCCTTTGATCTCCACACATGCATCATGGTGGCACACAACAGATCACACACTATAAGCTGGGCCAGCCGTGGGCCTTTCGCACACCCATGTTGTGCTCCTAGAGTTCCCAGTGGCAGGGATTTGGACCACGTTACACATCCTTCCCCCAGAAGTGATCACTGAGGCTCTCCATGGATGCTGTGTACATTGTCGTCCTTAATGCACCTCAGATCCAGCTCCGCACACCAAGCCCAGGCCCTGACTGGATACTCACCTCGACACCTGCTGCCAGCACACCTGCTTCAGCACCTGTTGTCCTGCAGTGACCCCAGCGCCAACCCGAGTATACCAGCTACGCGTCCAGGCAGGTGTATGGCCTAGTCCCATCCAGTCAAGCTCCGCTGCCTAAGCCTCTGTGTACACTATCAATTAAAGTTGGTTTGTTAGCAGCTGTGCCCTTGATATCTGTTTCCTGTATTTCGTAGGAGGGGCCTCTCTCTTGGCTGGCCAAGGTCCCCATGCATACAACAGTGTCTTCGAGTTCAAATTTTGGAGGATGAAACCCAGCTAAGGAGATTGGGCCCTCAGTGGGCATTAACAGTTTCTCCAGCGATGAGTGAGCAGTGTGTGCAAAGAGTTTCGATGATCAAGACTGATTGAGGAGCCAGGCATTGTGGCATATGTCTATTGTCCTGGCTACTTAAGAGGCTGTGGCAGAAGGATTGCTAGAGTGACCAGCCTGGCAATATGAGTCTATTGCCCCTAAATAATAAAAAAGATGGGGTTACTCCAGATCTCTGTTGGGGCCAGAGATGCCGCTCAACACAGGACAGACACTTCCTAGGGTAAGCAGCTTGGGCGGGGCCAGCATCAGTCAATTTGTGACAACAGGCAGCTTCCTGAACATCAACAACAGTGAGTCTTGTGAAGTTAGAAGGGATGGAATGTGGTTGGGGGACAGCACCTGGAGGCAGGGATGTCAGACCCTGAATGACCCCATAGGTGCCTGAGTGCCCCTCCCTGGGCAGAGGGAGAGTCAGGAGGCTGCTGCTAACCTACCTCAGGTACCCTTCTGTCCATTTCCATGGTATGACTTGTAGCCTGTGTGTTCTCTAACTCGTTGGGCACAGAGTTCAGCTGCTTGCCCAAGAGGTATAGCTGACATGTGAATGAAGGTTCTGGAACCATGGCCGTCTGACCCCTGCATGGGTGAAGACAGGTGTGTATGGGAGAAATGTTTTCAGCATGGCAGGTGGCTTTGAGCATGGCAGGATGCAGGGCCTGCAGATGGGAGATCAGAGAATAGGACTAGGATTCCCAGGGCCAGGAACCCAGTGAGGGGGCTGCAATCCCTATAGGGACACTGCAAGCAAAGTAGGCTGTGTTGGGGTGTGGGAAAGCACCTCACCTCCCTGTCTGGATCTAGCTTCTCCGGCCCTTGGCCACACCTGACACGGGTCTGAGTGTGGCACAAAGCTCTTGGACACTTGTCATTTGTAGAACGAGACACTCCCTGTTACACTCACTGTCGTACTTATTCCATAGGAAGTGCTAGATAAAAAAGAGGTGCTGCACCCCGAAGTGTCCTCCCCAGTGTGCCCAGCCCACTGCCACCACTGCACATCCTCCATGTGGGACTTTGGGTAAATCACATCCCAACAAACACCATCTACTAAAAGGTGGTAGGCAGGGACCAGCTGGGCCAGATGAGCACAGAACAGCCCTCCAAGCTCCGATTCTGCAAATGTTTCCATTGCATAACCCAGAACCTGCTAGCAAAATGCTCCTCTTTTTCCCCCTCCTCCTTGTTCCATGCTCCCTCCTTCCTCTTCTCTCTTTTCCTCCCTGCTCCCACAATTCTGGCGCTAGAATGAGGTTAACAGGGAGGAAGACTTCCTCTCCAGGGACTTCTCAACCCAGGACAGTGTAGAATGAGCTGTTAGGAGCTGCCCCTCCTGGAGAGACTGAGCTGAGAGTCTCATGCCAATTAAATCCCCTGGCCTCTAAAATGAGCCATGAGAATCAGGTTTCAGAAGCCCACAGTCTGAACATCGAGTACTTGTCTGTTCTGCCTCCCTGAACCTGTCACTCAGGAGAAAATCTTCAGCCTTCGTCATGGCCTGGTGGAGGCTGACGGAGCCTGCCAGCAGCTCAGTAGCAAAGGGTGCTGGGAGTTGGGAGGGGAAGGGATCCGACCTTTGCTGAAGACTTACAATTCACTAAGCACATGCCGGCTGATGTCCTGTGTCCTCTCATTGGTTCTTCCTGGCGAAGCAACTGAATCTCTTTCTGATAGTTGGACAGATGCAGAGAAGTAGTGTTGCTTGCTTGATGTTGCACAGCAAAAATAACCAGGAAAACAGGGTTCATATCATCTGGTTTCATAGTATTTTGTTTTTCAGGGCATTGTAACTGGCTGGCTGAGGATCTGATCTCTGGAGGGGGTTTGGCAGGTGGCTGCAGAGAGAGATGACCTGCTCCACTTGGGCAGGCAGTACCTTGGCTTCTTCCGTTCTGGGATCCTCTGTGTTCAGGACCTTGTCATCATTTGTGAGGCAGAAGTCACATTAAGGTCTCCCTGGAGAGTCGGGAGAAAAAGCATAGGAGCGGCATGCCTGCACATTACATGTGGACTTCTATGGCATGGCAAGGCTTCAAGAATGCCCAGCTATTCAAAGCCACTGGCTTTCTGATGAGGGCAGAGGGTGGGGAGTGGAGGGTGGAGGTTGCTAGGTCTCACCCTCCCCCCCAAATGGCTAAGTGAGGTGCCTATTTAACACATCTATGCAGACTCTTACCCCCAGGTTCTCTCAGCACCACCAAACACCTGTTACAGAATCCTGGCTCCTCTCAGCACGTCTCACCTGCCCCTCAACCTCTCCAGTCCCTGAGCTTCCCTTTCCTTCCCCCACCTCTCTTTCCCATATAACTCAGCCATTTTGGCTACTTGCTCTCTTGGCTCCACTCTTGGCTTCCTACACTTCTTTTCGTCCTTTTGTTCTTCCCCTCTTCGCGGCTCCTCTCTCCCGTCATGGCCCAGTCTGTTCTGCTGGCCATGTGAATCTGCACTCTTCTAGATGCCTCTGGCTGTGTTCTCCCTCACATCTACAATAAGCCTTCTCAACCATACCTGGGAGCAGCCACGGCCTTTTATTCATCTGGTGCCAAAAACTGGGAGCAGTATATATGAGTTCTGTTTCGAGGGACTTGGCCGCTGATTTGACTCTCCTAAGGTATGTACAGATCATTTGTTTCTGCTGGTTTCTGCCACTCACCAAATTTGACACCAAATTTTATAGTCTCTTATTTCAGTGATAGTCCAATTCTAACATGAGAGTTGGTCTTCCTTTGAAGCTTGTAATTCCCAGTTTGGTCTTTCAGGGAGGAGATCACACCCCATGGATAGCTAGCTGACAACCCTCAACAGCCTTCCTTTCAGTGTTTTGGCCACAACTATTGATCTTTCTATTTCATGTCCTGAGGGCCTAGCTCAGGGTGATCCAAGCCTAAAGCTGAATTCCTTCAAGAATTTCTATTGATCAGATTCCATGGAGGGCTCACTTGTCCCCTGCCTAGCCAAGGAGTGTGGTGACAGAGCTTGTCTGCTATTCTTTAATTTGGGACCATCTCTGCCAAGTAACTGTCTAGTTAGTGAGTGATAGTTTCCTGCTGAAAGACTATACTTCCCAGCTTTTCTTCCAGCTAGGCAAGGAAGGGAGGGACTATGAGAAGCAACAAAAGTTGTCTCCAGTTTCTTCTTGTGCTGATTTTCCCTCATCCTGCACAGCATGGAATGTATGGCCTTGGTATCCATGTGGGTGAGGTCTGAGATAACCCCCTTGCTATGTCAAACACGGTCCTGTCTAAAGGTCAGCTTTGCCTTTCTCTTTCTGACTCTCTGTCTCCGTTAATCTGCCAATAATAATCTAACGATGGGGGTGCAGCAGAAGTTACTGTTGGCAGTCTGAGGGGTTCCCCTTCATCTTTCAGAGGTAGCAACTGGGGTAAGCCATATTTCTGATGATATTACAGAAGAAAATTCCGGGATGAGCCTGTGAGAAGCAGAGCTAGAAGAGACATTTTAAAAATAGATTTTTAAGCAGGAAGGTTAAGAAAAAAAAAAAAGTAGGCACTCAGGAAAAATAAGATATTTTCCCAAAGGAAATTGTTAGGAATCTTTGCAAAAGATATGCATATAGGATCTTGTGGGTTCGAAGTTACATTGCTTAAAGGGTGAAATTTCCAATAAGATTTAATGATTAAGCAAAGTTTAAAATGTAAGTTTAAAACTTGTAAGAATATATGAGCCAGTCTACTTAATGCTTTTATCTTAAAGAATTTCTTTTTGTAAGTAAACCGTAAGGTGGATTTAAAAAGGGTATTATTTTGGTTTAGGGATGAGAGAGGAGTGCTGACATAGGAAAACTCAAATGTACACACATGTTGGCCCTAAATAATCACAGTTGTTATTTTTAACATCCTTGTTTGAGATACGTTTAGGAAAGCATGAATTATTAGTCCTGTAGCCAATTGTGGTTTCATCGGTGGTGTCTGAAGTTTGTTGATTCTGTGAGAAAGAAAGTCAAACTAGATCTCAAGATGGAGGGTTGGTTTCTTCTTTCTTTCTTTCTTTCTTTCTTTCTTTCTTTCTTTCTTTCTTTC
>NW_026590809.1:6900984-6923452 GCF_907164565.1 Psammomys obesus | reverse complement strand
TTCTTTCTTTCTTTCTTTCTTTCTTTCTTTCTTTCTTTCTTTCTTTCTTTCTTTCTTTCTTTCTTTCTTTCTTTCTTTCTTTCTCTGTATTCCTAGCTGCTTTCTGTCTTTTTATCTTGCCTCTGTCTCAGCATCATTTTGATCACAGAATGTGAGTTTGAATTCCTGATGTGAGGGAGCATTGAACTGCCTGCGGCTTTGCTGTGTATCTCGTTGGCCGCTGTTTCCTACGATGTGGAGATGGGCAACTGCTTTTTACTTCCTCTAGTGTCTGGCTCCGATGGACAGCCCAGTAAACACATGCAGGCCTCACTTGCTCACAGAGTCTGAAGAGGAAGTCATATTCCTGAATTACCTTTACATAGGAGGTGTCAGTGGGCCTCTCAACTGGCAAGGTGTAGGCTCAGCTCTCCTACTCTCACACCTTCAGTCCCAGCTCACAAGCCCTCACACCACCTGAGCCAACTCTACTGTGCTGTCCAGGCCAGGTACAGGGCCTGCTCTCCTGAGTGCCACAGCCGGTGATGGGTGGGGCCAGCTCTGCACAGCCTTTGGATATCAACAGGGTCCCAGGTGGCAGCCCAGACCAGGTATGTCCAAATGGACTTTAGTGATATGAGTCGGGGACATCGACACAGACCCCTGCTGTTGCATGGCCACAGACACGGCCCTCAGCAGCAGCACAGGCTGGGACTTCATCATGGTCTCAGGTGGCGGGTCAGGCTACTCACATCAGGCTGATCCTCTCCACTCTCGTGTCTCCAGTTCCACTGCTCTTCATAGTGCTCAAACCGTTCTGCTTCTCTTTCTCTCCCATCTGTCCACTACATACTTGCATATTGTAGTGGCTCCCATCGATATTCCACGGCTGGTGGGCCTCTGGGTGTCTGTCTGCTCCCAGACATGTATTTCTTAATTAGTGATTCATGGGGAAAGGTCCAGCCCACTGTGGGTAAGGCTATCCCTGGGCTGGTGTTCCTGGGTTCTATAAGAAAGCAGGCTGAGCAAGCGATGAGAGGCAAGCCAGTACGCAGGACCCTACCATGGCTTCTTCATTAGCTCCTGCCTCCAGGTTCCTATCCTGTTTGAATTCCTGCTTTGACTTCCCTCAGGGTTGGACTTTTACCTGGAAGTATAAGTGAAATAAAACCTTTTCTCCTCAAGTTGCTTTGTTCATCGTGTTTCATCACAGTAATAGTAACCCTAACAAGAGCATCACTCATTGGCTCTCTTTTATCTAATTAATTAATCTTCCTTTCATTTCTCATCACTGTTACCTAAATAGGTAACTGACACAGGGAATAAGATCTATACGATTAGATTTTATTAGCTGCTCTCAGAGAAACCTAGTATGCTCCTCCCCCCCAACCCCCCTAAATACGTGATGGCTCTCTATTGCCAAAAAACCTCTGGTCTAAATCCTCATTCTTCAGTGAGGTCTGTGCTATGTTTTGCTCTTAATGTTTCTCCAGCTGGGCAGCAGCGGTGGAACACACCTTCTCAGCACTCAGGAGGCAGAGGCAGGTGGATCTCTGAGACTGAGATCAGCCTGGTCTACACAGTGAGTTTCTGGACAGCCAGCGCTACACAGAGAAACCCTGTCTCAAAAAAACAAAACAAAACAAAAGAAAAACAAACAAACAAACAAAGAAAAAATTTTCTATTTGGGCTGTTATCATTTTTTAAATTGTTGTTATGTTGATTATGATAATGATTCATGTATACACATGCTCACAGATGTCTTGGCACATGTGTGGAAGTTGAGGACACATGGTGGAAGCTGTTCTCTCTTTCCATCTTTACATGAGCTTAGGGCAATGGTTCTCATTCTGTGGGTCACAACCCTTTTAGGGGGTCAAAAGACCCCTTTACTGGGGTCAGCTAAGACCATCTGAAAACACAGATATCTACATTATGTTTCATAACAGTGGCGAAATTACTGTTATGAAGTAGCACGAAAATAATTTTGTGGTTGGGGTCCCCACAACACAAGGGTCATGGCAAGAGGAAGATTGTGAAGCACTGGTTTAGGGGCTCACTCAGGTGCCAGGCTTGCAGGGCCAACGCTTTTCCCTGCTGAGCCAGCAGGGTCTCAGTCACCAGTACTCGACTGGTTAGAAGTCAACTAGCCCGAAGCCCAGGCTGGTTCATCAACACTGGGAGCTGATCAGCTATTTTGATTTTGAGTCATATTTATATCCTGCTCCGTTCTGTGACTTGTGGCTTAAATGCTCATTTGTCTTTATCCACTTGGCTACAGTGGTTTGGCTTTTCCAGTTGACTTTTTCTATTGTAAACTGGGCAGAAATTTCCAGAGATCTTTTGTCATGTCCTTTCTGGAGTCTCGGAAGAAGAGTATGGGATCCTTTCGGCAAGGAAGCGTCCTCAGATGGCCTTCTTGTCTATGAGACAGACGGCTCTAGTGATTCCAGAGTCCAAAAGGCTCCGGAAGTCCCAGTGTATTTATTTATTCTAGAATTCCTTTATCTAGACGTTTCTGCTTCAGTTGCTGCCATCTTCTGGTCAAAGGTGCAAGTTGCACTGGGAAACATGTTTGAAGAGCCAGGGTTTTCTGTTTGTTTGGCTTTGTCTGGTATTTTTACATCTCTATACTTTTAATAATTTGTTCTAAGTGCATTTTGAGCTCGCATTTAGCACCTGTCTAGCCACCTTGCCTCATCTCAAACTCCTTGTGTTAGATTACAGCCAAGTAATGTGTAGGGACTGAGATTGTACTATTTGTATACATTAGATTGGAGGAATGTTTAAATGTATGGAGGGAAAAACAAAACAAAACAAAACACAATAAAACTGGAATTAGTACCATGAACAATGATATAAGACCTGTGAGAGACTTGTGAATTTCAATAAATAATGAAGAAAGAGAGACTTTAAAACACATTAGCATAATAAGGTAATGATCTATGTATATTGCCAGATCAATAATTCAACCTTACCAATCTTCATTTCAAATAATTCTTCAAAGCTACCTGTTTTCAATTTGTACATGTTTTAGCCTGTTCCTGGGGGCTGTAACAAAAAACATTCTATATGACTCAGTTGAAGCATAAGGTCATTTTATATGGTCCAGTGACCATATAAAGGCTCCAGAAGATTTGCTGTCTGGGGAGCATTTATTCCTTCTTGGTGTGTCCTCATGTTGCAGAAGAATGGAAGAGCAAGTACACTCTTTCCATACCCTCTTAGGAGGGCCCTGATCTTTTTATGGAGGTCCAGCCCTTGACACGTACTAAAAGCCATCGCTGCTGTGAGCTGGGCTGTGACGTCACCAGCCAGCTCATTACAATATGCTAGCAGCATGAAGAAGGTGCGTAACCAGTGCTGACCCGCCCCACCCCGAGGGCGTCAACAGACTGCCTACAGACTTCGAAAAGCAAATTCTAGATTTGAGTCACTTCTTTCAGATTGCATGATTCCCTAAGATATATTTCAAAAAGGCAACAAACTGAGAATGTCTAGTCTTATTTTTGGCTTTAAAAGTGGGGAAGAAAAGCCAGTCACAGTGGCTCACACCTTCAATCCCAGCACTTGGGAAGCAGAGGCAGGAAAATTTCGGAGTTTGAGGCAAGCTCAGTCTACATAATGAATTCCAGGATAGCCAGGGCTACACAGAGAAACCCTGCATCCAAACACAAAATTAAAAACCAAAACCAAAACCAAAAAAAAGGTGGGGAATAGAACCAGGCAACTGATGCTGTTTTATTATTGATTTATTGGTTGTATTACTGGGGATTGAACTGAGGGCCTCACATTCTAGGTAAGTCTTCTACTACAGGCTACATACTTGTCCCTCTCTTTACTTCATATTTTGAGGCAAGGGCTCACTAAATTGCCCAGGTTGGCTTTGAAGTCATGTTCATCCAGGCAGGCTTTGAACTTGTAAATCTCCTGCCATAACTTCCTAAATAGTTGTAATTATAATCCTGTGCCACCAGGCCTACCACGACACTGTGTGTGCTGTTTTTGCCATTATTTGGTTTTTAAACAATGTATCAGATAAACTTTCAATTAAGCTTTCATCTTCACTATATTTAAGGTTTTACAAGTTGTATTGTGCAAATCACTTCTATTTGTGCTTGTATGACAGGTAGACACATCACCTGTGTTCTGTCTGTCTTTGCATTATTATAGTTAGATAATCAGAAAAAAAAGAACCCTCTCTTGTTTATTTTGGTATTCCCCAACAGCATTTCACATGTATTTATCCTGTGTGCGTGTGTGCCTGCATCTGAGGACAACTCTCAGGATTCAGTTCTCCTTCCATCATGAGAGTTCTGGGGAGGGGACTCAAGCCAGGCTTCATGGCAAGCACCTTTTTCTACTGAGCCAGTAGGACTTGTATGAAGTTGGTAAGGTCATTTCCTCCTTTGAGGTAGGCTCTTGGCTTCATAACTAAATGTGTGATTTTTGGAAAGTTGTTTAACCTTTCTGAACTTCAGATGTAAATTGTGAAATTGGGAGAATTAAGGGTTGGAGAGATGACTCAGCCTAACGTTGTTTTTTCAGAGGACTTGAGTTTGATTCCCAGTACCAGTGTTAAGTGGCTCAAAATGGCCTGTAACTCTAACTCCAGAGGAACTGATACCTCTGTATCTGTGGGCACCCCGCCCCCACACTTTTAAATAAATAAAGCTAGAGAATTAAATTGGAGGTTTTAAGGATTCAATAATAGTATGCGTTTGGTATTTAATACTTCAATAAAAGACAGTCAAGATAATGACATTTATCCTTTAGGTTACAAAACTGAGTCCTTTTATCCATGTGAAAACAAAGACATGAATATAAGTCACTTCTGCTTAACCCAAGTACCTTAAGTCTCAGTTGTTATAACTGTGAAAGGAATATGCTGATTCTAGTAATCAGATTAATTTGACACATTTTTTATGAATTTAAAAATTAATTTTGTGAATTTTGGGTTATTTGCTTTGTCCTTCATGCCTTACAAGAGTAAAGTATTTAACATGAAATGGAAATCTCAAACATCCTAGAAATCTTACAGCTTCTGACACTGGAGGAGGTTTCATAGGAGTTCCATGCTGATGGGTAATACACTTGGTTTTTCTTAGATGTTTAATACTTTCCAAGGCAGCAGGATTTCTTGATACAAATGCAGATTGGTGGACCAAGTCCCAGAGGGTTTGGCATCCATATATTATAACTCATTGAGTTCCAAAAAAAAAAAAAATCAACATGTGCATTTGCTTCTTATTAAATTTAATTTGATCATAAATGCTGGAAAGATGGTTCAGTGGTTAAGAACACTTGCTGCTTTTCTAGAGGGCCTGGGTTCTATCCCTACCATCCACTTGATGGCTTGAAACCAGATGTAAGTACATTCAGCATCCACTTTTGGCCCTCACAGTATTAGGCACACATGTGGTGCACAGACATATGTGTGGACAAAACAGGCATATACATTTAAAAAATCTGGTTTGATCAGAAATTATAATTTTTACTTTTACCAAATATCAGTCACACAGTGACGTCAGTACCTAAGTATTTGCTCCCCAGTGTACTTTAAATTAGTGTGTATCATTAGGGATCTGGAAGAGTGTACGGGACACGCCATTTATGTTAATCCAAAATTAATTTCCACTCATGTCAAATAGACTGAAGCCTTCATTGAATCTGCTTGGCTTGACCGTGTAAACTCAAGTGAAAGAAGAGATGGTAGGAACGCACAGGCAGGCCATGCTGGTTGCTGGGATTTCTCTCTCTCTTTTGCTTTCAGTAAGATGTGAGTTTTGTGTCTGGTAAATGGATTTTTATCACATAATCCCCAAACTACTTAAAGATAATCATCCAAGCCCAAGTAACTAACCATGGGTGAGAAAATGGATGCTTCTAGATTCTATCTTAGTTGGTCACAATTTAACTAAAAGCTGAGACTATCCACCCAGATCTGACAAGCAATCTAGTCCCTAAATTAAAAATGACCCCCGATGGGGGAGAGTGATCGCTGTGCAGCAGTGAGGATGTGAGTTCGGTTTTCAGAATCTATTAGAAAGCCTGGCATGGCCGCGCACCACTTTACCCCAAGGACATGCAAGGCAAATGAAAGAGGATCTCTCGGGCTTCCTGGGTGTCAGCCTAGTTCCAGGTTCAGAGAGAGAGATCCTGTCTCACAGGAATAAGACAGAACACGATAGCGCAGGACACCTGATGTCTTTCTCTGGCCTTTTCGAGCATGTGCATCTCATACATGTGTGTGTACATACATGCATACATACATACAAACTGATTATAAAGGCTATATCAAATAGGAATTTACATGCAGTACAGTAAAAAAAATGTAACCTCTTCTTCTTGGGGAGGTGTCTTTGGAGCTTTGTCTTATGAATCTTATGTCACAGGTTCATAACATGAAACTATCAAATAGAACATTTTAAAATAAAATGTTCCCATATTTTAAAATAGTTTTTTTCGTTATGAAGCTAAGGAAAACAGTTTAGAAAGATTGTTGTACTGTAGTTCCTCACACTTTACATTTCACTAGCCAACTCTAAGATTTTTATGCACTTCAAATCAGTTATTTTTTTATACAGCATCACTTGGTATATGTGAGAATATGCTCACCTGGGGTGTAACCAGATGGGGGGGCAATAATTAGCATTAGAATACATAGCACCAGACCAACCCCCAAACACTTGGAGTCGTTCTGATTACTTTCATGCCTCTCTTTCATTTCAGGTAGAGTAAAATGATTACTTTTAATACTTTTAATCCTTGAACAAATCTATTATATGTTCTAAATGAGGCTGATTTAAGTACATCTGCAGTCACAGATTAGAGGGAATAGAATATGGATGGACAAGTGGCCCATTATTTTGTCTCTTGTAGTATGCAGTATGTGTATATTATTATTGGTGTTGTGATAAAATGAGCTGCTAAAAATAATTATGAAAGGAAGGGTTTATTTTTGGCTCACAATTCCAGGTGAAAGTCCTTTACAGCAAGGAAATTAAAGTGGCAAGAACTTAAAACAGCTATCCCGTCCATCTCCAACCGCAGAGAAGTGGATGCATGCCTGGTTCTCGTACTTAGTGTGCACTTTCCCCTCTCCGTTCAAACCCCGACCTCGTGTTGGCCTGTGTCTTCTAACATCAAGAACAAAAGCAAGACAATCCCTTCTCCTTCTGCCTGACAACCCCAGGCCAAGGTGATCTAGATACTCCTTCACTGAGACTCTTCTCTAGCGTGCGGAGTTGACACTTAAAGCCAGCTGTGGCAATGAGGGGAAGTCCAGTTGGTGCTTTACTTCTTTGATGAAAAGTTGGAGACACTTATGGCGGGATGGAGACAAGATGTTTGGAGCTGCAGCAGTATCTTGTAACCAGCTGGAATGCCAGGTCTTATATGTCAACCTGACACAAGCTAGAGCCATCAGAAAGGAAGGAGCCTTAGTTGACAAAATGCATCCAGCTATGCAGAAGCAGTGAAACCCTCTTCTGCCCCTCACACTGCAGTGTTTTGCAGTGTCTGTGTGCTGGATAGTTTTACACCAACTTGACACAAACTAAAGTCATCTGAGAGGAGAGAACCTCAATTAAGAAAATGCCATGATAAGCTCAGCTATAGGCAAGCCTGTAGGGCATTTTTAAGATTAGTGATTGATGTGGGAAGGCCCAGATCATTAATTTCCTTGCCACCCTGGTCTGGTAGTCCTGGCTTCTGTAAGACAGCATGCTCAGCAAGCAAGTAAGCAGCTTCTGTATCAGCTCCTGCCTCCAGGTTCCTGCCTTGTCTGAGTTCCTGTCCTGACTTCCTGTGATAGAGAACTGTGATGTGGAAGTGAAAGCCGAATAAACTCTTTCCTCTTTGGTCATGATGTTTCATCACAGCAATAGTAACCCTAAAACAGCCCGGTTGATTTGACATTTCCAGCTTGCCCTTGCCTCTTCTTTTAAAATTTATATCTAATTGTATATGTGCATGTGTGTATAAGCATATCAATGTACTTGCTCCTGGGCCAGAAGAGGGTGTTGGGGGAACTGAACTCAGTTCTCTGCAAGAATAGTGTGGGCCCTCAGCCACACTATTGTCCTTGTCCACTTGGGGAGTGGATAATAAAACCAATCTGCACTCCCAAGTGTTACTATCCACCTACACAAAGCAGCCGAATTTTCACTGTTCCACACAACAGTTAACAGACAACTGGCCCAGAAAGGTCAACAAAAAATTGGGCGCTGAAGGTGGTTTGGGAGCATCGTGGTAACTCCGCGGGTTCCTGGGAAATGTAGTGCGATCGTCTGCAGCATGGCGACGCCCAGCAGAGGGCCTGTGAGAGCAATCTGGGCTGCAGCCGGTCAGGCAGAGACAGCAGCTGGGAGGTGTGGCCGAAGTGAAAGGACAGAGGCTCGCACCCCTTGGCTTTTTCCGGCCGGCGTCGGCTGCGCAGGGTGCCGTCTGTGGGCTGCAGCGGTTGGGGCGTTAGTAGGCTCTAGCGCCCTCGTGTTTGGCATGGGACGGGTGCCCGGGGCTGTCTGTGTCAGCTGCCTTATCTGGGGTTGGAGGCGGGCACCTGCTTTGAAGGCTTTTCCAGCCAGCGACACCGGCATGCTGGTAGCAGTTCGCTCCTTCTTGATCAATCCTCTGCTTTTGGGGTGGGGTGGGGTGGGGTCTGCTGGTGGTTTTGATTGATTCTATCGAACGTTTGCTACCAGCTGTGTGCCAGGTACCCAAGACCTTGTCCTCCAGTAGATGAGTGCCTTCTTTCTGAACCTAACATATTCAGGTAACTGGTATCACACTCGGGGTTACGGAAATCGTTGAAGATGGCTGCCAAATCCGGACCTCTGGAGAAGTTTAGGAGCTAAAATGGGAAACTCTATTTATACTTACAAAAAGATATTTAATGAGTGTGTAAGTGCTAAGTGCTGAGTGCTGCCCTGTGAATACGACAAAATCAGTTAACATTTTATTCCGTTATAGGAAAACAGAATAAACCATGTGTATAACAAAAACAGGGCAGGACAGGACACAATATTCAGAGAGTTAGGAGGGATACAATAAATAACAAGGTGAGGTTATTTTTTTAATGGCTCAAATGTTTCTCCTTTTAAATAGATAATGCCAATTTGAATAGCTTCTAAATTCAGAAGCCGGGAAGGCTTGTCATTCCTTGCCCTTCTATCTATTTCCCTTTCCTAGAGCCAACTAGTGAATGAGAAAAAGAAAAGAAGAGAAGAGAAGAGAAGAGAAAAGAAAAGAAAAGAAAAGAAAAGAAAAGAAAAAAAGAGGAAAGGAAAGGATGTGACTGTTCCTAGGTATGGTGGAGGAGAACGTTTATTGTAGATCAAAGGGAGAGCACAGCCACAAGCAAGAGGCAGGAGCATCTTGGGAGAGTCCAGAGTGGTGTTGACCCTGAACCATGTGGGAGATGGGGAGGGGAAAGAAGAGGAGAGGGAGGGGAACCACGTGAAGCAGCCAGGAGGCCAAAGGTACAAACAGTGCAGGTAACTAAAATGTCTGGATTATACAAGGAAGAGTCCCTGGGGGAAGGGCAGCCCAGACCTTGGGCTGGAGAGTTCAGGGTAGAGGGCGGCTATGCCAGTCATACCCTATGACAGAAAAGGACTGACAGATGCTGGGAGAACTTGGAGGTCAGGTCCATTTTGATTTGTTAAAAAGGCACCTCTGCTATTTGTCCTGGGTTTGAAACTTAACACTCAGATCACTAACTTCTTATATACATATACTTAAATGTCAAACCTTGCTTGAAAGGAACTTAGGTCTTTTCTTTCTAATATTCACTAATAAGTTTCCCAGAATATTCACTCTGTCTGTGTTGCCTCATCAGCTGTTCGTTTTCTTTCTTTTAAAAGATTATTTTTATTTTATGTGTCTGGGTGTATTGCCTGTGTTTGTGCACCGCCTACTGGCAGGACTGGTGCCCAAGGAGGCAAGAAGAAAGAGTCAGATCTCCTGGAACTGGAGTTATGGATGGTTTGAGCTACCATGTGGGTGCTAGGACTTGAACCCAGGTCCTCTGGAAGAGCAGCCGGTGCTCCTAAGCACTGAGCCATCTCTCTAGCCACAGCTCTGTTTTCCAGCTCAGGCACAGACACAGTACAATTGCCACTTGGGGTAGTATTCAACAAGATGTATTGTGAGTTAGCTCGTAGCAGAGCCTTTCTACCCCATTCTCTCTTTACCAGCGGAGAATGCGCTCAGGCTGGAGGTAACTGAACTACTGACAGAGCTCGCATCCTAGTAAATAGTGACTGCTCACAGGTGAGTGGATCTGAGCAACTGTGCGGTGACCCTGTTTCCTCTCTTCCTCACACCTGAGACTCACCGACGACTGCTGATCCTGTGTAAACTTTTCTTTAGCCTCTCCTCTCCTTGCTTGCTCTCCTTCTCTGCCTCCAGTGTAAATCAGGTCCGCATTCCTGTCTGCCACAGCCGGACCACTACAGGTCTTCTTGCTACTCACTCTGCTAAGATGTCCAACCTCTGCCTTACCGGCTGGGCACCTCCTAGCACGAGCTCTGTGTGCTAGCAAACTGAATGAACGCTATTTTTCTTCTACCTTTAAATTAGGACTAGTAATTAGAGCTTTGATTGTGCCCCAGTTGTTTTGAGATATAATTTTGTTTAACTAAGTTATTTAATTTATTAACTTTGAAGTGTGCAACATTGGACTAGAGGGTCAATAAACCATTTACTGCTCTAAAAATTTATGAGAGCTGGGCATGGTGGAGCATATTTGTAATCCCAGTACACAAAGTATGAGGCAGGATAAACATTGAAAGCCTGGTCAGCTATACCTGTCTCAAAACAGAACAACAACAGAGCAGTTAATTCCCCCCTCAAATTATGTCTACATTTCGCTGCTGTTGGTGGACACTTGTGTTTTCTCTTTGTTCTTTATTACCTTACTGGATACATTCTTTTAAAAATGAGTTTATGGTGTTCTGTTTTCTCTAGTTTGAAATCTTTCCAACTTTCCCAGTTAACATTGGTTTTGTGTTTTGCTCTCTAGTTACACCAGAAGCAATAGCAATAATATTAGCAGTTAGTTATATGACATTGCACCACTTTCTTTCATTGTTCCGTGTGCGTTTGTGGTATTCAACTAACTGAGAATCTCGCACAAAGCCATGCTGTGTTTATAGCATATCCTCAGGGTGCTTAGGCTATAATCGCATGCATTCACTAACTTATTGCTCATTTATTTCTTCCGTATGTTTCCTGAGCATGTACTATATGCTGGCATTCTTCTGTAGAGGGACTTTGATCCAACAACGTGGCTTCTCGGGCTGGAATATATACACACCCTTAGCACACACCTTTAATCCATCAGACTGGAATATAGACACGTTCTTAGTATACACCTTTGATCCCAAACAATGAAGGTAAAGTTAGTTTGTAGACGAAAGCGCCAATGTTTGATAGTGATGTCTAATTGAGAGGCAGACAAAATGATGAATCAGAGAAAGAACTGACAGAATGAGTCAGGATAAGATATGCTCAACTCACTAAAAGAGACAGGAAAATGAGGACTTAGGAGAGAGAGACAGAGACAGAGAAGAGGAGACAGTTTTACTGGGAGAGGTTTTTTTTATTGTTGTTGTTTTTTGAGACAGGGTTTTTCTATGTAGCCTTGGCTGTCCTGGAACTCACTCTGTAGACCAGGCTGATTTCAAACTTAAGAGATCCACCTGTCTCTCTCCCAAGTGCTGGGATTAAAGGTGTGTGCCACCACTGCCCTATTTACTGGGAGAGTTTTATGGAGACAGGTTGAAGAGAAAACAAGCTAGACACAGGTGAAGACAGAATGAACTAGAGAATGAAAAGGAGCCAGAAGATTAGAACAGATTGCTAGAGTTAGTTTGAGGCCAAGCAGAGCAATTCAGTCAGAGGCCAAGGGAGAAGCCATATTGAATCAGTTAGCTTGGAGAGGAGTTTGAGCCAGAACAGCTGAGTTGAAACAACCAGCCACAATTCAGAAAGAACTAGAGTGTGAGCATTCTCAGAGGCTGAAGACATTCTAGACCTAGATTAGATTGTACAGAGGTTAGAACCTTCTAAGACTAGGCGTAGGTCAGCAGGTGGAGGCAGTGAGCCTTGAAGATGACAATTACTTCTGGTGAATAAAAGTTGCTTTTACATCCTTCTCTGCTAGAGTTTACTTCACAGTGGAGGACTTAAGCTAACAGATGAATCATTGTGAATTGTGCTAAGTTCTGAAGTATTTCTACATTTTAAATTTGTTTTCACTTTTCTACATGTTGAAAAGGAATCTAAGGTTTTTAAATACCACAGAATTTTTTATAAACCATAGCATATATGAATAACATAATTGTTTGGGAGTTTTAAGATTTGTACTTTTTCTTTACAATATCACTATGAACATCAGTCATAAAGGTGATTTGAAATTCAATAAAGTGGAGACGTTCTTAAGAAAATAAGTAAAGCCAGGCCTGCATTACTGAAGCATGAAGACACTCAGGTGAGCCCAAGTGTGATCTTCATTTGAATGTAGCTGTATCAGTCTATTACGGGTTTAGCGAGTCACCATGACTATAAATACATTTTAATAAGGAGAGGCCTGGGGCCTGGTGTGCACCCGAGAGTGCCCCTGAGCTGCAGCTCCTAGGCATATCAGTCCAAGGCTTACAGCTCACAAGACTCCGTGTTAGCTGTCCATGTGTAGGCATTGTCTAATGTGTATTTTAATACGTAAGTCCTGCAAGCACTGAGCAGAGTAAGCAAGTTTGATTACAAAAGCAGAGAGAAATAGCAGTGAGTCTTATGACCTGTTATCGTTCAAGGACAGCAGATTTTACAAAATCAGTGAATTTAAGAATAGTTTTTCAGCATCTGAGAAAAAAGCGAGGTGGGCTGCTAGAGTACAGCCTCTATAAGCTGGGGCTTACATGTTAGAGGCTTTCTTTTTGGTCTGTCTTTCATCCTTAGTTTTTTTTTTTTGTTTTGTTTTGTTTTGTTTATTGATAAATATCTTTTATTCAAATTTAGGTCCTGAAGATTACTTGGATAAAGTAACAAATCCTGTTAATCCTTTTTTTTTCACTTTCTTTTTTTAAATTTATTTTTAAAATAAATTACAGTTTATTCACTTTGTATCTCAACTGTAGCCCCCTCCTTCATCCCTTCCCAACTCCATTCTCCCTCCTTCATCTCCTCCCATGCCCCTCCCCAAGTTCACTGGTAGGGGAGGTCCTCCTCCACTTCCATCTGACCCTAGTCTATCAGGTCTCATCAGGCCTGGCTATATTGTCTTCCTCTGTGGCTGGTAAGGCTGCCCCCACCTCAGGGGGAGGTGATCAAAGAGCCAGCCACTGAGTTCATGTCTGAGATAGTCCCTGTTCTCATTACTAGGGAACTCACTTGGACACTGAGCTGCCATAGGCTACATCTAAGAAGGGGATCTAGGTTATCTCCAAGCGTGGTCCTTGGTTGGAGTATCAGTCTCAGAAAAGACCCCTGCCCCAGATTTTTTGGTTCTGTTGCTCTCCTGGTGGAGCTCCTGTCCCCTCCAGGTCTTTCTATCTCCCCCTTCTTTCATAAGATTCTGCCCAAAGTTTGGCTATGAGTTTCAGCATCTGCTTTGATATCTTGCTGGTTTATCCCAGCCTTTTAATAACATGTATAATGAATGTGTGGGTTTGAGCTGTGTTTGCATGACTCCTGTGAGCTGCTCTAGTAAATTAATAGAGCTGAGGAGGGAATCTTAGGAACTGAGTTATGGCTGTTCTCTCAGAAGTGTGGGTGACAGCTATCTGCTGACATTGGCATCCCAATGGGGTCCAGGCTTGCAGGACTGAGCTCTCAGCCTGTGGGATCTGATGATCTTACTAGGTAGCTACTGTTAGATTGAATTGAATTCAATTAGAGGACAATGAGAGAGCTCTTGGCTGCATCTGCCACAGCATGATCCAAAGGTTGGTTGCTGGTATTCTCTGTCACGTATTGAGAGCATGAGAATAGGAAGAGGTGCTTTGTTTCCTTTGTACCTCTGATTTAGATTTAGGGAAATGGAAATGTTTTTGTAATGGTGGCCACATAAAACAAATTATTTTTGTATTTCAATGGAAAACCTTATTAAATGAGATCCTTGGTAAAGTGATCTGAGAATAAATTTTATGCTGCTCAATGTAGTATCGCAGTATAGTGAGTTCATTATGTGTATCATCTGCTTGGCATAGTTGACGTCTATAGAAGAAAATTTTGGTGGGTGTGGTGGCACACATCTTTAATCTCAGCACTCAGGATGTAGAGGCAGGAGGATCTCTGAATTCAGGTCAGCCTTGTTTACATAGTGAGTTCCAAGACAACCAGAGCTAAAGAGTGACATCCTAGACACACACACACACACACACATACACACAGAGAGAGAGAGAGAGAATTTTATCTTTCTTACTCTTTTAGAGATAGTTCTATTATACTCTTTTCAAGAAAAATTAGTTATTCACATTTTGTATAATAAAATAAACATTAACTTACAAATCTTGAAATTAGTACGATTCAGAGAATCAGTAAACTCTTATACTCAGAACAAACATGTCTTGTGATCTAGAATGGGTTTCACATTTTTTTCAAAATAATCTTTGTTTGATTCTTTGAGAATTTTACCTCCTACATCCCCATCACACCCACTTCCCAGTCCTTCCATGTTCCTCTCCATTATGCTTGTGACCTCCTCCCTCCAAAAAACCAAGTCCAACTTGTGTTGTCCATATACTCACTGGAGCATGGTTGAGCTCCCAGTGGCTTGCCACTTAGAGAAAATTGAGTCCTTCTCCACCTGCACCTCAGCCAGAAGCCATCAGTTGTGGAGGGCTAGACTTCAGCATTCTCATCACAATTTTTAAGTGTTCTCTTCCAATGGCTTTCTGTCTAGGCTGTTACTCTGCAGGGTATAGGTTGGTGGTAGTGGTCATCACAGAAGCCTTCCATGTCCTTCTTTCTCAATTGTGTGTCTGCAGTCACCGATGTCACTGCCGAAGTAGCTTCCTTGCTCTTTCCAGTCCTCTGAGCTCAAATCATGGGCTTCCTCATGGTTTCTGATGACAGCACAGACTGTAAACATGGTCCCTGGCTGCAAGTAGGACCACAGACCCAGACATGGCCCTCAGTGGCAGCATGGGTCTAGACATCACCATGGCCTCAGGTGGCAGAGAAGGCCGATCAGTGTGTGTCCTGGTCATGGCATCATGGTCCATAGACATCACCAAGGCTTCAGGGACAGCATAGATCATGGACCTTTGGCAGTAACATGGGCTTCAGCATCAACACAGACCCTAGCTACAGCAAGAAGTTAGGCCCAGTCGTGGCCCTCAGTGCCAGCCCAGATGTAGACATCACCATGGCCACCAGTGGCAGCATGGCCCACAGACACCATCATGGCTTCAGGTTTCAGCACAAAGCATGGACATCTGCATGGCCTTTGGTGGTAGCATGGGCCACAGACATCAATCTGGACCCTGGCTGCAATAGACCACAGATCCAGACATGGCCCTCAGTGGCAGCACAGACCTGGACATCACCATGGTCTGAGGTGGGAGTGCAGGCCACATTCCTTATAGTTGCACCAACCTAATTGATTGTTACTGGTGCTTGAGGCTAGCACGGAATGGTCTGATTGGCCTTTCAGTCGTTTAAAGGGCTTTACACTGTACAATAAAGTTAGATCTGCACCTTTGAATCAGGTCTCCAGAGTCTGATTCCAGGGATTCTGCATCATGACTCACCTCCCCCCCCCCTCTGGTTCCTGATCCCACACACAATGGCACACTTCCTCCAACAAGGCCATACCTACTCCAACAAGGCCACGCCTCCTAATAGTGCTACCCCTATGGCCAAGCATTAAAACACATGAATCTATAGGGGCTATTCCTATTCAAACTACCACAATGGTGAAATTGATACGAGTAGACCATCCCATCCATGGCTTTTTTTCTTATGCTTTTCGATGTAATAAGTTAGACCATTGAAATAGCTCAGTAGATGTAGGTGCCTGCTACGCAAACCTAACAACCTGAGTTTGTGTTCCTGGACCTAACACTGTGGAAAGAGAATTAACTCCAGAAAGTTAACCTTCGCATGTATGCTGTGGCACATGCACACAGACACAGACACACAGACACACAAATAATAAAATAAGATTTAGAAGTGGGTAGGTGATAAATTACATTAACACCCTGTAGGTTTTAAAAAAACCTTTTTATTGATTCTGTGTGAATTTTACATTATGCACCCCTGTCCCTCCATATTTGCCCTCTGCCCTTCCAACATCCTATCCAAAAGAAAACAAAAAAATAAGAATAATCAAACAAACCAAATCAAACCAAAACAAAAACCTCTTAATTTGGAAGCTGCAGCATGTCCCACAGTGTATACTTTTGTCCACACAGCCTTACTTGCAATGTTCATTGCAATAAGCCATTGGTCTGGTTCGAGGCCTCTGGCTTCTGCTACACTATCAATACTGGATCCTCACCTGGACTCCTCTCGGATGTCCTGTTGTTGCCCTGTGTCATGGAGATCCCGTAGCTTTGGTTCTGAAGGACTCGCCTTCACATGCTCCAGCAGTTCACAGATGGGGTAGACCTTGGGGCAGGCCAACTCAGAGCCCTTGATGTAGGCCTGGGTGGAAGCTGAGTTGGTCAGCCAGTCAGCTTCTCTCCCACGACCACGACACCATGGCCAGCTTTACCAGGCTACGCTGGCGGTGTAGGAGGCAGCTTTCCCAAGTGCTGCAGCCAGCAAAGGGTGGGACCAGCCCTCCTGTCTATTAGTGGTCTATTAGTGTATTAGAACATAAGCCGAAAAGTGAAGACAGGAGGATTCCTTCCCTCACCCCCAATCCCTTGACTAGAGCTTGGCAGTCTACAAAGTGACAGGAAGTGAACTTGAAACTTATAAAGGAAAAAGTTTACTTGCAATCTGACTAAATTACATTGAATGAATTCATTTTTTTTTTTTTTTTTGGAGCAGGAACTTTTCATGTTTTATGAACCCACAATTAAGTTTTCTTTGATCCAGTTCCTTGACTTTAACTTTTTGGTAAACATGGCATAATGATTATTATAGTCAAAGAATGGGTTCCAGAAGACTAACAGCAATAATATTTAAACCTCGCTCCCCAGTCTTTCACTCAACCCAATTTTCTGCTCATTAGCTTCTTGCTCTATAAGGTGAGGCTCATATAACCCAAATAAGTTTACTTTGTTGTGAAGATTATGCTGATTAGGACTAAATCGGTAAAAGAATGTAAAACATCCATTCTCTGGCAAAAAGGATTATGTGGCAGCATGTTTTTCTCCATTTTTCTTTTGGGTATATACCCAAAAGAAATACTACTTTTTACTTTTTATCTTTATTTCCTTTTCATTATGTTAATTTATATTTCTGAACATAGGAAGTTATCTTTTAACTTACATTTACCATTATGAAGAAATGAATATATCACCAATACAAGTCATTTAAAAATAAATATTTAGAGCATAGGGATACTCCCTCCCAAAATATTTAGTAAATTAGTTTATATACTTTGTATGAAGCTAAGCAAACCAGATAACCTATGAAAAGGAAATGCAAAGATTGGGTTTACAGAGGATTAGATTGTATGGAGGCTAGAAGCTTCTAGATCTCTAGGCCTAAAGAATCCTCAGACAGAAATGCTCAGCCCAAGCCATGTGTCCCTACAACCTGGGTAAGGCTCTCATCTCATCCCCTCAACTAAGGAAATAAAAATATTTACATCTGGCCCCCAACTTAAGAAAAAAAGGACATCACATAAAAGACTCTATTCTGATTTAAAGATCAGGATTCTGTCCAGGTACTTCTAACTTACATTATCTCACATTATTTGAGATTATATTCACGTGGTCTTCAAAAATGACGTGGTCTTCAAAAATGATGTACTCACCTTCAACACCAGTAACAATCAAGTGGCCTGAGTAACTAAATGGTTCTCATCTCTCACATTCCTTAAATATTTTTGTAATTGTATTTTGAATTCCACCTGATAACATTCTAAATGATAAAATAAACTTATTTTTCATGGAGTTACAAATAAAAATATAATGGCCTTTCACTGATATAAAAAAGGAAATGACTATTTTTAATTACATTATTCTTAAATGATGTAATTTTATTTTATTTTCAAATAAACAGGTCATATCTATTGCTTATTACTTACTTTCTCCTCCCCTTTTAAGAGCTTGATTGTCGTCAATGGTGGTCTAGTACTGGTCTGAATAGGAAGCAGCTCCATTTGGCTTTAGAGAAATATGGACCCACGGAAGCTCTCATAATGCCACCTCATAAGCCCTACACATTTGTAAGATACAAAATATCAAAGAATTTAAGAAAGCCTATACTACTCTCAATGAAAAAGAATTCATTGATGCTTTTGGGAAGAAGGTCTTTCTGTACTTGGATTCTGTGGAAAAAAAAGTCTCTCTTAGCTCCTAAGCTTACTCTTTGTTGTGGCTCCTTCTTACAGATATGTTGTTCCCTGTTGTGAAGCAGAAGAGTCTCTGATAAACAGTTGTCATCAGTTATTGTCGGTTGGAGGGTGGTAGTGGTGTGTGTGTGTGTGTGCATGCTGGTGTGCTGGCTTGTGCTATGCCTGTGGAGGTCAAGGCTGCTGTGGGGAGAGACGATCCCTAATTTACTGCTGGTAAGAATGTGGATGGCCACGACCACAGCAAGAACAACAACAGCAGCAACAGCAGCAGCAGCAAATGAAATTTCTTTTTTTTTTTTTAGTCCGTTTTTTAACATTTCTTTTTTTTTTTGGATTATTTTATTTTATTTTTCTTTATTAATTACACTTTACTCACTTTGTATCCTCCCCTCTCCCCCCCCCCCCCGTGGTTTCTTATAATCCAGCTCTTACTAGATACTCCTGGGTATATACCCAAAAGAAATATTAATTTTTACTTTTTTGTTGGCTAAGGATATTAAACATCTTTTCCCAGATTTTTAGTTGTTTTTTATTTCTTCTTTTAAGAACTGTCTGCTCTATTCATTTGCCATAAAAAGGTTTCTTTTTCTTCTGCTGCTTCATAATTAGCAAAAAGAAAAGCTCCTGAGTTTTGAATGTTGTTCGTGTACTGTTATTTTGCTGAACAGATCTGAGAGTTTTGTGGTGGGGTTTTTCTGGACACAAATAGAGCTACTTTGACTTCTTGCTCTAGGTGTACCTCTCTTACTTCTTTCCCTCACTGCTTTAGCTAAGACTTCAAGCACTCTATTGATTCTGACTGGACAGAGAACACCTTTGTCTCAATGTTCCCGTTTAATATAGTTCATTGTATACGTAGCCTGCATAGCATTGGGGTAGGCTACTTTCCAGTTTCTTCAGAGCTTTTATCATGAATGGATGCTAAACTTTCTTGAAGCACTTTTTGCATTGAGTGAGATGATCATGTGGTTTCTATTCCCATTTTGTGCTGTCTTACTCTTTTGATTATTTTTTACTTTTATAGCAGTTTGTACAATAAGTATTATGAGAAGCCTTGTGTTTGAGGTTTAGAAAGCAAATCAATCATGTACAATGGAAAAAGTTTAAGTTTTTAAGTTTAAGAGTTTAAGACTTTAAACCTTACCTCCAGCCTTTTGGTAGAAGAAGTTATTTTTTCTGAGGATGAGAAAATGCTTTTGGAAAGTGATGATTGGACAGAAGATACAGGCAATCAGAATTGTAAGTAAAATTTCCAAAGTATATAATATAGATTTGTGGAAAGTTTCTCTTTCTGCTCTTGCTTTCTTTGTACCATTGATTTGCTGGCATTCTTCTATTTCCTCAAGATCCCTGGAGGTAGATTGGATTTACTGGTAGGCAAGCCACACTGTTTTTAAGAGCAGCAGTTGTATATAAACATTTGTATAGTGACCACTTCTAAACTGCAGTCTGAGGAGTGTTTACTAGCCAATGTTTATGTAGATTTTATCTGCTCTTCCACTGTTTGAAATCTCCTTTTCTGCTTAACATGGACCAGCATGTTGTTCTTCAGTGACAGATTCCTGAGGGGGACTACCAGGGGATCAGAAATAATATAGAAGACAAAATAGATGGGGTCAGGTCTTGCGCCAAGCAAGCTTATTAACAAGTACAGCCTCTTATGAACAGTTTCTAGTGGGAAATGGGACAGAGTCGGCAGAAAGTTAATCAAGCAGTGTTGGGACATCTTAGTAGCCTTCAGGGAAGAAAAGTCAGGTTCCCAGGATCTGAAACCTTAACCCCTTCAATCCCTGGCCCTAGCTCCAGACGGGACCTGCCAGGTGTGCCACTGAGCAAGGACCCAGAGCTAGGGTTCCTTTAGTCCTTTCATCAGGGCCTCTGAGAAAGCCTTGGGTCAGCCTGGCTTGCAACAGTTCTTCTCTGCCCTGAGGGTTCCTAAAAGCTCTCAGTAGTGCAGGATATCCCATGAACTCTTCAGATTTTGGAGATATTTGAACTTTGGACTTTTAGATTAGGAAGGCTCAACCTGAAAATCTTATGTTGGAAATAAATTTGAATACTTTTATATATTTAAAAGAGTATTCCACTTACTTTAAATATTATAAATTATTATTATTAAAAAACACAGCTTTGAAAGTGGAACTTCTATGGGGCCATAAATGTGCACATTTTTTGAAAGTCTTAAACATGACCCTGGTCATGAAAAATTAGGATGAGGAGATGGCTCAGTCAGTAAAGTGCCTGAGTTGCAAGCACAAGGACCTGAGTTAGACCCCACAGACAAAAATTGGGCATAACACAATTGAAGAAGTACTATCAAGGCAGAGTGTTGTTGATTATTAATATTTATTATTGCTGTATCTTTTAGTTAACCAGCGGTTATTCCTAAACCAGCTGTATACCCAAATAACCACACAGAGACTAGGATTTATTTAAGTAACCTAGAGCACAATGCTGGGCAAAAATTACTCCATCCTACACTTCCAAGCTCGCATAGTTTCCCCCCATTCAGATTTCTCACATTATACCTGCTTTCAGTCATATCTTAGGTCCAGTTCATCTCTCCTCATGGTTCCAAGTCCTGTCCTGCCCATCTCTCCCCTCTGACTCCTCCCACTCACTTCTTTTTCTTCCCCTCCAGACCAGGATGTCCCACCCTATTCTCTCCATTGCTCAGCCCTGGCTGGTTGTTTTTTTTGAAATTACAGTGAACAAATGGTGGCCTGTTTACTCAAACTTGAGACAATGCAATGTCCAAGTGAAACCAGATAGAGGGGTAGAGAAATCAGCATTTGAACGAACAAGGGTAAATTGTACACATTCCACAGGAACATTATACCAACAGCAGAGACAGGCAGATGACTGAGGTGCTTGGTGAGTTCAAGGCCAGTGAGGCCCTGTCTCACAATAAGATGAACAGTGCCTGAGGAACCAGCTTTAGCTGAGGAGCGGCTCTACCTCTTTCCAGATCAGCAGCAGTCCTGTGAGTGGCAGTGTCTGTGATTCTCTCATGTCACAGGTGAAACACTTTATGTGCTGTAAACACAACAGACAAAACAATGTAAGCAAAGTGCTATTAGAACAGTCATTCAGCAGTTAACAAAAGTTGTCCTTACGTGATGACTCCTGATGATGCTGAGCAAAATAGGAAAGATTGCCATCCTTTTCTCTCAAGCAGTTTATTTTCTTTACACAGTTCAAAAGTCCTTAAAACCCGGGGTGGAGGGGACCATTTTGGTTATGAGTTCCATTATGAGAATAACATTGTGGATAAAGATAAGCCTGAAAGAAAGATGTGATATTTTGGAAGTTTATCATAGTTGAAGTACATGTCGCCTGGAGGTAAGCCTTTGAGTAGAGAGGTTAAATTTAGAGCGTTTTAATTTGGTAAGTGGCCCAGTTTTGGTGTAAAAGTTGAAGCTTACCGATAAACTCAAGACTCCTGTTTGCCTTAACTCTCCTCTTCTTTTTTTTTTCTCCAAAAGTATGTGCTCTTATCAGTCTAGCACACATTCTTTTAATTTTAAATGAAGCGAGTTCATATCCAAGAGTATCTTCAAGTACGTAGTCTCATATCAAATAAGTAGTCTTCCATCATCCATCTTGCACATGCTGAGTAAGAGTTTCTTAAGAAAAACTGTGAGAAATGGAATTGTTGAGTCAAAAGTAAGGTTCCAAATGGCTGTGCCATTATGTCCTCGCCACTGCACACTCTACACTTCCATCCATACCAACGTGCTCTGCAGCCTTTCAGCTCAGAGTCGCCTGCTCAGCAATGAAGAATGAGGCTGGCCACTTGCATTCCCGTTCTAATTTTTTTTCATATCTTTTATCAGATTTTTTGTTTAGACGTGGTCTCTACTAGCTTCCTCCTCCTCCTCCTCTTCTTCCAAATGTATTATCTAAACTGATTAAAATATATTGGGCAGTGATTCTCAGTTGGATTAAATTCTATCTATCTATCTATCTATCTATCTATCTATCTATCTATCTATCTATCTATCTATC
>NW_026590809.1:6900569-6900974 GCF_907164565.1 Psammomys obesus | reverse complement strand
ATCTATCTATCTATCTATCTATCTATCTATCTATCTATCTATCTATCGTGTGTGTGTTCAGGTGCTTGTGAGGCACACGGGACAACCTTGAGTGTGGTTCCTCAGACACTGTTCATCTTATTGTGAGACAGGGCCTCACTGGTCTTGAACTCACCAAGCACACCAGTCTGATTGGCCAGTGAACCTCAGTCATCTGTCTGTCTCTGCCTTGACAGTACTTCTTCAGTTGTGTTACCATGCCCAGCTTTTGTCTGTGGGGTCTACTTCAGGTCCCTGTGCTTGCAAGTCAGGTGCTTTACTGACTGAGCCATCTCCCCCAGTCCTTAATTTATTTTTCATGATTATAGTAATTTCTTTTTTCCTTCCTTCCTTCCTTCCTTCCTTCCTTCCTTCCTTCCTTCCTTC
>NW_026590809.1:6867030-6900559 GCF_907164565.1 Psammomys obesus | reverse complement strand
TCTTTCTTTCTTTCTTTCTTTCTTTCTTTCTTTCTTTCTTTCTTTCTTTCTTTCTTTCTTTCTTTCTTTCTTTCTTTCGCAGAGTTTCTCTGTGTCCTGGCTGTCCTGAAGCTTGCATTGTAGACCAGGCTGGCCTCAAACTCACAAAGATCTGTCTGCCTCTGCCTCCCCAAGGGCTGGAATTAAAAGTATGCACCACGACTGCCCAGCTGATTATGGTCATATTTAACACTTTCATAAATTGTGAGACTACATTTGTGACCCCATAAAAGTGCCACTTTGAAAGGTGTTTTTTTTCCTCTGTTTTATTTTTGTTTAATTTCTATTCTATTATACATGCACCACCCAGATTAAGGCATTAACACTTTATTATTTTATTTATACTATATTTATATTATAATTAATAATAGAACATATTTACTTGTTTTTGTTGAAAGCTACCTTCAACACTACACGTCAGGGTAAACTGAGGCAGGTAGGTGTAGGGTCAGCGAAGGAGGCCAGGTGCTAAGAACACCTGGCAGGAGGGGAAGCCAAAGTTGATGGCTCCTGGTGACTGGGAGCCAGACTGCTTGTAACCTGAGAGGAACTCTGAACTTTTTTTTTTTTAATTTTTTTATTTAACTTTTATTAATTACATTTTATTCACTTTGTATCCCCCATAAGCCCCTCCCTCCTCCCTTCCTGATTCCACCCTCCCTCCCCCTTCTTCATGAATGCCCCTCCCCAAGTCCACTGATAGGGGAGGTCCTCCTTCTCCTTCCTTCTGATCTTAGTCTATCAGTTCTCATCAGAAGTGGCTGCATTGTCATCTTCTGTGGCCTGGTAAGGCTGCTATCCCCTCAGGGGGAGGTGATCAAAGAGCAGGCCAATCAGATTATGTCAGAGGCAGTCCCTCTTCCCATTACTATGTAACCCACTTGGACACTGACCTGCCATGGGCTACATCTGTGCAGGGGTTCCAGGTTATCTCCATGCAAAGTACTTGGTTGGAGTATGAGTCTCTGGGAAGTTCCCTGTGTTCAAATTTTCTGGTTCTGTTGCTCTCCTTGTGGAGTTCCTGTCCTCTCCAGATCTTACTATTTTCCACTTCTTTCGTAAGATTCCATGCACTTTGTCCAACAGTTGGCCATAAGTAGCATCTGCTTTGATAGTCTGCAGGGCAGAGCCTTTCAGAGGCCCTCTGTGGCAGGTTCCTAACTTGTTTCCTGTTTTCTTCTTCTGATGCCCATCCTCTTTGCCTTTCAGGATGGGGATTGAGCATCTTAGCCAGAGTCCTCCTTCCTGATTAGCTTCCTTAGGTGTACAGATTTTAGTATTTTATCCTATATTATATGTTTAATATCCACTTATAAGTGAGTATATTCCATGTGTGTCTTTTTGCTTCTGGGATACCTCACTCAGAATGATCTTTTCCATTTCCCACCATTTACCTGCAAATTTCATGATTTCCTTGTTTTTTTTATTGCTGAGTAATACTCCATTGTGTAGATGTACCACAATTTCTGTATCCATTCTTCAGTTGAGGGGCATCTGGGCTGTTTCCAGCTTCTGGCTATTACAAATAAAGCTGCTACAAACATAGTTGAACAAATGTTCTTATTGTGTACTTGAGCCTCTTTTGGATGTATGCCTAGGAGTGGTATGGCTGGATCTTGAGGAAGCGTTATTCCTAGTTGTCTGAGAAAGCACCAGATAGATTTCCAGAGTGGTTGTACAAGTTTACATTCCCACCAGCAGTGGAGGAGGGTTCCCCTTTCTCCACAACCTCTCCAGCATGTGTTGTCACTTGAGTTTTTGATCTTGGCCATTCTGATGGGTATAAGGTGAAATCTCTGGGTTGTTTTGATTTTCATTTCCCTGATGGCTAATGAGGTTGAGCAAACAAAACAACTGCCTAAAGATTGGGAAAGAATCTTCACCAACCCTTTATCTGACAGAGGGCTAATATCCAGTATATATAAAGAACTAAAGAAGCTGAAAAGCAACAAACCAAGTAATCCACTTAAAAAATAGGCAACAGAGTGTCGGGAGCCGTGACTCCAAGCGGCCGGCTTTGATATTTAAATCTCGGTGGAGAGATGGCTTTTAGCAGGCCTTTACTAACTGCAGAGAACTTGCAAGTCCATCTCCTTTTGTTTGTGACAGCAGGTGGGATAGCTTTGAGGGTCACACCTCTTCCTCTAGCTCCTTGTGCAAATTAACCTATTGTTCTGAGACGTTTCTACTCTGGCTCAGAAACTCTACAGAGACAGGCCGACAGTTACGGCAAAAGAAGGCTGGAGACAGAGGAGAAGGCTGGCGACAGCGGAGGCAGGCAGAGACTTGAGGCTTGCTGCTGGCACTGCTTGCTGCAGCTGCCTGCCTTTTGCCATGGCTGTCGAGTCTGGACCTTTAAAAACTTTCCTGTGTGCTGTGTGTTTATTTTATTAATTTTAATCCTCACGCCCAACTCAAGAACCGTTCGACTCTGCCCCGCTGGCCCCGGCAACAGAGATAATCAATATTCTTGGTGGAGGAATATCGAATGGCAGAGAAACACTTAAAGAAATGATCATTTTTTTTTTGTAATTTATTTAATTTTTATTTTATGTGCATTAGGGTAAAGGTGTCAGATCTGTTACAGACAGTTGTGAGCTGCCCTGTGGGTGCTGTGAATTGAACCTGGGTCCTTTAGGAAGAGCAGACGGTGCTCTGAACCACTGAGCCAGTTCTCCAGCCCCGATCATTTATTTTTTAATGTGTATAATTTTTTATGTGTATGTGTTTCACCTGCATGCATGCATGTCTGCATATCATTTGTATCTTGTGCCCTCGGAGGTCAGAGGAGAGCCTCAGATCCCCTGGAACCGGAGTTATGGATAGTTGTGAGCTGTCATGTGGGTCCTGGGTCCTCTGGAAGAGCAGCAAGTGCTTTTAACGGGGTGCCACCTTGCCAGGCCACAGAGGAAGATGATACAGCCAGTCCTGATAGGCTAGGGTCAGAAAGAAGGGGAGGACTTCCTCCCCTATCAGTGGATGGGGGAGGAGCATGGGGGGAGAAATGGAAGGGTGGATGGGGCTGGGAGGAGATGGAGGGATACAAAGTAAGTACATTGTAATAAATAAATATATAAAGTTTAAAATGCAATTTTAATATAAAAATAAAAAATTGGAAGAGTTTACAAGAAAAAAGATCAAAAGTTAAAGTTCAGTGTTTTTTTTTTTTTTTCTTCTCAAACTAATTCTTAGGCTGCTTTGCTTGTATTTAATATCTATCAATCTACATATATTTTTTTCTGTTACTTGAAGTTTATGCCTCAATCGCTTGAGGAACTTCCATTACAACGTGTGATTAATGGACATAAGTTGTTGTTTGTGGTTTTTGTTTGTTTCTGTTCTTTTGTCAACGTGTGAGAGAGGGACACAGTGGGTGGGAAATCAACAGATGTGTAACAGAAGAAGCCCATACTTCACAGAAGGGACAAACACTCATTGTTTGTATGAGTTTTTTTCCTCTTCTGTTTTTTAATGTAGAAGATAATTTTAGGGGTATGTTCCAGTTAAAAATCTTGAATATAGATAGGATTCCTACATAAATTAGCAGCACTTTATCCAATATCGGTAGTAAGTGATTTAAAAAAAAAACTCAGAAGAGGGAGAAAACAGGGAACAGGACAGGCGCCTACCACAGAGGGCCTCTGAAAGACTCTACCGTGCAGGGTATTGAAACAGATGATGAGACTCATAGCCAAACTTTGGGCAGAGTGCAGGGAATCTTAGGAAAGAAGGAGGAGATAGAAAGACCTGGAGGGGACAGGAGCTCCACAAGGAGAGCAACAGAACCAAAAACTCTGGGCCCAGGGGTCATTTCTGAGACTGATAATCCAGCCAAGGACCATAAGTGAAAATATCCTAGAACTCCTGCACAGAAGTAGCCTATAGCAGCTCAGTCTCCAAGTGGGTTCCCTAGTAATGGGAACAGGGGCGGTCTCTGACATGAACTCAGTGGCTGGCTCTTTGATCACCTCCCCCTGAGGTAGGGGCAGCCTTACCAGGCCACAGAGGAAGACAGTGCAGCCAGTCCTGATGAGGCCTGATAGACTAGGGTCAGATGGAAGGGGAGGAGGACCTCCTCTATCAGTGGACTTGGGGAGGGGCATGAAGAGGATTAGGAGTGGACAAGGGAGGGAGATACAAAGTGAATAAACTGTAACTACTAAAAATAAAAAAATAAAAAGAAATATTAAAAAAAAGGGAAAGAATGACTTGTGTTTGCCTTCCACATCCGTCCTCTTGGGTTGTAAATGGAAAGTATCCTATTTAAGTAAGCAGTGACTACTGAGCATTAATACTATAGTCGAGACTCACTATCATTTTATACTGAAGTCCAGTTTTGTTGAGTCATACTCATTCTGTTTCCCTTTCGCTAAGATTACAGTACCTCCCTAGAAACAATCTTTTCACTGAAGTTTTGTGAGGTTACATGTGTACACAGTCTAAATCTGCAACGGGCAATGAAGTGTTTTCTATGTCAGGAATTACTGCACATGTCAACGCACATTCCTGATTTTGGGAATGAGATCATTTCTCTCAGTTTGGGATCAGAGGTAAGCATTGAAGCACTTTAAAAAAAAAACAGCTTTCAGCATATTTTACTTTGCGCAGTGACTTTTCATGGGACTATTGACATTCTAATTAAACTGAATTAAGATTTAAAATGAAAAGGGCATTATTCACATTTTTATTTCTTCCAGAGTGGGAAATTTTTGCAGTCTCTCTTTTTAGATGTCTGAAGTTTTACCTTGTAGCTTATCAGATGCCAGGAAAACGCTATACATTTATTTATACGTTTTACATTGGCAGTTATGTGAAATCCAGATTTTTATCTGGTGCAGTTTGGCTGACTTTTGGCTTACTTTTGCAGCGTTGCCACCTGGTGGCAAAAGATAGCAGCTGCAGGAAGTGGGATAATGACAGAACTGAAGTATACATGTAACCTTCCCTGGGAAGAAGCTATAGGAGGCCAAGATGTTGGACATGCCTCTCTAGACGACCATGACGATGCTTCAGTGCCTGTAGTTCAGTGTATAGCCGCCTATAGCTTACCCATAGCCGCCTATAGCTTACCCATGGCCGCCTATAGCTTACCCATAGCTGCCTATAACAGTATCGGCCAGCGTACAGTGCCTATTGCAACGTTTTGTCTCACTGGGCATTTTCAGTGGCGTCCTTGTTTTGTTTACATGTCACTGTTTCATTTTGTTCTGCCTTGTCTCTCCCCACCTAAAATCCGACAGATTAGATTTATATTACTTTCCCCCCTTTCCTGGGAAACTCCTAAGACTGCTTTTAACGCTTAAATGTTCCAACTCAAGGTTATTGTGAGGTTTTCTTTAGTCTAAGTCATGATTTTGCCATGAATTTGAGGTCAGCTGGTGCTATAGAGTGAGACTGTTACCAAACCAAAGCAAGCCAAACCGAACCAAACCAAAGCAAGCCAAACCGAACCAAACCAAGCCAAGCCAAAAGCAAAACAAAACAGTGATATATATTTTATAGGAAGTCAAAATAGTCTTCACTTTTCAAAGATACATTTGTTTGACTTGTACAGTTAAACTGTAGTCACCTTAAGCAGTTTGTACCTCTAAAGCGGGTTCCCATATGTGCACATAAACTTCTCAATATGTACTCATGTGAAGAGACTTTTAGCAGCAAATTAGAAATACTTTTAGGCTGTAGGCTTAGAGTTTTCAAACACCTACTTTATTTAAGGTTCTTAACCGCCTTTACCTCTCTTGCAGCCCCTCCCCCACTATAGGTAGGAAATTAGTGGGGAAAGGGGCTGGAGGCATCTTTTATCTACTTCCTGCTGACAAAGGTCAATGAATCCTTTGGGAATTACCTAACTCAGGATACCAGCAGTCTAGTCAAACAGCAAAGCAGCAGGAGCAACACCCATCATCATCAGCAGAACAATTTAGCAGAAGCGGTTAGACTCTGTCCCAAATGGTATGAATCTGCTGAAGCGGCAAAACTTGGCCAAAGGAGTCTGAGCCATTCTCTGAAGCATTTCTCCCTATGAAGACCACTGAAGGATGCAAACCATAACAATGCAAGAGCATAGAGATGCAGAAAGTGTTGTCTCACTGTCTGTGGGCTTCTCGGAGTCCACACAAGGGTATTTACAGCTCACAATTGACATGCCCCTCACAGGAGGTAGTTTTCAGCTGGCCAATATTGTGTTCCTTTTCATGGGGCCTGTTTTCCTCAGGGGGAAAAACATTCCCACACCCCACTCTAGGGACCAAAACAAAAACCATATTCACATGACACAACCGAGTTTCCAAAGAATCCAGAAGCTTCTTCATTAAAGTAAGCGGATATCTCAGAGAACAAGGTGTTTCTTAAAGGTTAGCTCAAGCTTCACTATGTCTAGCTTAGTGGGATACTAGCAAGGGGCAGGATGCGACAGAACCCGTGAGAATAGTACACACCCTGTGAAGTTGCTTAAGGTTTCATCAAGTGCTCCATCACCGGTAGGCCCGGTCTGTTGGAAGCCGCAGCCAGTCTTTTCTGGTCAGGTGTGTTTGAGTGATGCCCTTACCGTAAACCTCCTTGTGATTATGAGCTAGTAGTGTTGGGCAGATAATGAGTTCACCTAATGCCATAGGGACTTGGTGAGCTTAGGGTAGCAATGACCATTTAATGTGGAAAACATATTCCAAGTTTTTTTAAAAATATAAATTAAAAAACATTGACCAGAGCATAACTTGAAAAATGAAACTAAAAACATGAAGAGTGTTGATTTTTTCCCCCTTAATATTATTTAGCTTATAACTATTAATTTTTAAAACAATCAATTAGTTATATGGGCTTTGTTTTGATACTGTTTTTCTGATAAAATACGACAATGTAGTAAAATAATTCTTTTTTTTTTTAAGAATTTTTTATATGACTTTTATAGCTTGATTGTAAAGAGAGGCCCCTGGCCCCTGCCCACACAGATTATTAGATTTTTTTTTTTTTTTGAGACAGGGTGATTATTAAAATCTTTACTTTTTTTTTTTTTTGGGTAAGTCTTACACCATAGCCTGGACTACCTTCAGTACCCTGAGTGCTTAGATTTCAGGTGTGAGCCAGGATAGCTGGCTTTCCAGGAGCCTGTCTAGTCTCTGATGGCCATAACCCACTTAGAAGCTCTAACTGTATCAGGGTCATGTTGTCTTCTCTTCCTTACCAGTGTTCTGGTTGCTAGGTTTTCAGATATGCTCAGGGTGTGTGCGATAGGCTGGCACGATGGAGTCACCACACCAGGGGCTTGTACATAGGCACATTTGCTTGTAGACCATGGCTAGCGGAGCAGTGTCTCAGTTCCTAGGACCACGGGGAAACATGGTCTTAGGAGATCCGTGTGAAAGAATCGGCCGACCCCTGGGGAGGTCAACCCATTTACACCAGAGCAAGTGATCCTTAGACTTCCCTTTTACCAACATCAGAAAGTCTCATAGTAGTCTTTGATAGAATAGAGATTTTAATTTGCTCACATTTGCCTTGTATTAACTAATATTTTTGACATCAACAGTCATAGAAAGACTGACAAAGTGGTCAGAGATAGCACTGAAGTTGAACATACAGAAAACTTTGGGCCATTACTTAATTTTATGAAATTGGTTCATCAGTAACTATTATAACCCCCCCCCCCCCCCCCGTGCTAGGGACTAGGCCGAGGACCTCTCACATGTACACCAACCATGCTGTACACTGAGCCACATTCCAGGATCCTTCAGTAAATATTTCTCATTACGGCCTTTGCAGCCTAATGGCCTGGAGTAATCAGATACGAGGATAATGAAGTCCTCATCTGCTGAATGTCCACTAGGGGCAATAATATTGCTCATTATACCGTGTTTCATCAACTTCTCATCTTCAGCACAAACTAGAAAAACCAAACCAAACCAAACTACGGAGATATTTTCTTTATACAACTTCAAACAACAAATATAATCTGGACATTGACTTCATCTCTAGTCTCAGACACAGCCTTAGCATCAGTGAGGAACCAATCTTCTCATTTTTATTTTTATTCAGAGGTTCAACTTGTCAAGTCAAGCTCCTTGTCAACCACTTGCCACCTATTTCCATTCTCCCATGCAAAATAAAATTGGTCCCCTCTCCCTCTGGGCTTTGCATTCTAGGCCATGGTCACTTTAGAACCTGGGAGACATTCCTGGGGTTTATTTTTAGGATTATCACCTTTTGTGGTGCTGGCATTAAAACACAGGACCTCACTGATGCTAAGTCATTCCACTGAGCTGTGCCGGTCCCTGTGATTGCGCACTGAGGCATGGCTGCTGCATCTCATTCTTTCTTTTGAGCCAGTTTCATAGTGAGATTAACACCGTGAGTTCAAGTGTTAAGCTCACAAAGGCCTCCCACAGTCAAGGTAATGAATGTGGCCACCAGCATCTCCCAAGGCTTTAGTGCACTGTTTCCTTCAGTAATGTGAAAGAAACAGAAATGTTTCCGGCCTTATTTTTTTTTTTTTTAGATTTATGTATTTTATTTTATGTATACGGGTATTGCCTGCATGCATATATATGTGCACCCAGTGGGTGTGCCCAGACAGTTATAAACTGCCATGTGGGTGCTGGGAATTGAACCCCGGTCCTCTAGGGGAACACGCAGTGCTCCTAACCACTGAGCCATTTCTCCAGTCTCCAGCCTTGGTTTTTAAAAACCTGATGTCAGGCTAGAACATCTAATGCCCTAAAAGCATTTTAGCTTGTCTTTCTCAAGATTTCATATATTTCTGCATTACGCTATTGCTCCTTTAACCTTGAAGGTGATGGCTTCTCGCAAGATTTTTTTTTTCAAGGTAGGGTTTCTCTGTGTAGCCTTGGCTGTCCTGAAACTTACTCTGTAGACCAGGCTGGCCTCAAGTTCACAAATATCTACCTGCCTCTGCCTCCCGAGTGCTGGGAGTAAAGGTGTGTGCCACCAGTTATATTTTGCTGGGTTTGTTGATAGGTTTGGTTATTCTGTTTTTGGGCTTATTGAGTCTGGGTTGGTTTTATCCATCAGTTTAGTGTAGTTGGTAGGCACTGTCTTCATCATTTCTCTATACACTTTATTTTTACTTTTTCTTGTTTTCTATGTTTTTCTCTCATTCTACATAGTTTCCACATAGTTTCTTCATTCTACAAAGTTTCTTCTGTTAACGAGTTTTAAAATTTGTTTATCAGGATGACAAGATGGTCCAGGAGCAAGAAACTGCCCTTCACATATACTGCTCTTCAGAGGGTCTGAGTGTGGTTCCCAGCACATGCCTTGATGTGCCCGCAATTGCCTGTAGCTCCAGTCTGATGCCCTCTTCTGCCTTCTGAGGGCCCTGCACTCACATGCGGCACAGATTAATTAAAATAAATACAAATAAATTAAATTAAAATAAATACAAATGGGCTGGAGTGATGGCTCAGAGGTTGAGTACTAGCTGCTCTCCCAGAGCACCCTGGTTCAATTCCCAGCACCCACATGCAGCTCATGCCTGCCTGTAAGTCCAATTCCACAGGATCTGATACCCCACATAGACATATATGCAGGCAAACCACAAGGGTACATAGAATAAAATTTAAAAAACTAAATAAAAAACCCTTAATTTTTTTTTTGTTTTTTTTGTTTATCTGTGTGTATGTGTGAGTGTAGGCCTCACATGCCACAGCACATACAATGAGCAGTAGACATGTGAGGTCAGCAGATAGCGCTTGGGACTTGGGAATCAGTTCCTTTCCATCCAGACATTTTTTTACTCATGTGTAATTTGCAATTAAATTAATTCATTGTTATCATTTGTCACGGCACTTTTCTGTTTTGGGATATCTATTTGATATTTCTTTTTGTTTCTGTTACTTGGTGAAGTATCTAAATTTAGTATCTGTATTTTAGCGTGGTGAACATCTCTGTCACATAGCCTGAATTTGATATTTATTTATTTTTTTAAAATTATTTTTTCTTTTTTGTTTTTTTTTTTAATAGTTTCTCCTCCCTCTACTCTTTTCAATTTCTCCCCACCTTCTCTCCCATCCAGATCCACTCTCTTTCTGTCTCATTAGGAAAAAATAAGCTTCTAAGAGATAACAACAAAACATGACAAAATAAGACATAATCAGATAAAACAAAAACCGTCATATTGAAGCTGGACAAGTCAAGCCAACAAAAAAATAAAAGAGTTCTAAGAGAAGGCACAAGAATCAGAGACCCCCCCCTCCTTCATTCACACATTCAGGTGTCCCATAAAAGCACTAACTGAAAGCTGGAGTATAAATGCAGAGGACCTGATGCAGACCTGTGCTTGCTGCTTCAGTCTCTGTGGGTTCAGAGGAGGTTTGCTCAGCGGTTTTACAGGGCCTTGAAGTCCTGGTATTTTCTGTACCTCCTGTCTCCCCCATTCCTTCTGCTTCCTCTTTCACAGGGTTCCCTGAGCTCTGAGGAAAGGGATGTGATGAAGAAATCTCAATTAGAGCTGTGTGTTCCAAGGTCTCTCTTTCTCAGCATTTTGTCTGGCTGTGAGTCTCTATTTGTTCTCATCTGAGGCAGGGGGATGCCTCTATGATGAAGGCTGAATAAGATGCTGATCTATGAGTCTAGAAGAGTATCCTTAGAAGTCATTTTATTGTTACACTTTCCTCCTTCCTTCTCCCTTTTTTTTGACCAGTCTGATTTGGTTTTACTGTAGGTCTCTGGGCTATGTAGACTCTGATTCTTGGTCATCCAAGCAGTGTCAGGTATGGGCTCCCTCTCACAAAGTGGTACTTAAGGCAAATTAGACATCAGTTGGTCACTCCCACAAGGTTTCTGTCACCCTTGCTCTAGCTTATTTTGAAAGCAGGACATCATTGTAGATCAAAGGTTTTGCGTTTAGATTGGTGTTTGCTTTTATCTTTTGGTAGCCGGCAGAGTACCTTTCTATGTCATAGACACTAGAATATGGGGGTGAAGGCTCCAGCTGGACTTCTCAATGAGTTATGTAGGTATTATATTCATCAATGGGGGGGGGTCTTGCTGTTGGTTTGTGAAGAGCTACTTATTGTCTTGGTAACAGTCTGGGTTGTTTGGGGATTTTCATGGGACCCTTTTGGTCAACAATTCAATTGGATTAAACTCAGTTCCTACTGAGTTGTTTGGTGAAGGGATGGCCAAAGGAGAGTCTGTCTCCATCATTATTTAGAGGCTTCATTAGGGTCATTTTCATATAGTATAGGAAGTTTCCACTGTACGAGGTATCTATACCATTTCTTAAATGCTCTTCAATTCTAGCTGTCTTTCCCCTCATTTTCTCCCTCAATCCCATCTCCCTTCCCCTTTCCCACTTGATCCTCTTATTCTTGTTCCTCCCAATCCCTCTTCCCCAAGTCCAGTCCATGCATAAAATCTCTTCTGTTTTCCCCTCTTGGGGAAATCCATATCTGCACCCTTGTCCCTTCCGCTATGCTTAACATTTCTGGGTCTACAGACTGTAGCCTGCTTATCCTGCACTTTATGGCTAATATCCATTTATAAGTGAGTGCACACCATGTGTGTCTTTCTGGATCTGGGTCACCTCACTGAGGATGATATTTTCTACTTCTATCCATTTGCCTGCAGATTGTATGATGCCATTTTTATTAAGAGCTGAGTAACACTCTATTGTGTAAATATACCACATTTTCTTTATCAGTTCTTCTGCTCAGGGACATCTAGATTGTTTCCAATTTCTGCTTTTGTGATCATCATTAAACATGTTTGAGGATGTGTATCTGTGTTAGGACAAAGTGTCCTTTGGGTATATGCCCAAGAGTGGTAGAGTTGCCTCTTGAGGTGGATTGAGTCCCAGCTTTCTGAGGAACTACCATACTGAGTTCCATAGTGGTTGTACAAGTTTGTACTCCCACTAGCAATGGAGGAGCGTTCCCCTTGCTTCACATCATTGACCTCATGAACCGATGTAGCCATTTTGACAGGTGTAAGATAGAATCTCAAAGTAGTTTTGATTTGCATTTCTCTGATGGCTAAGGGTGTTGAGCTTTCCTTTAGGTGTTTTTCATCCATTTGTATTTTCTCTATTGAGAATTCTTTGTTTTTAATTGGATTATTTGGTTTTTGAAATCAAGTTTCTTAAATTCTTTATATATTTTGGATATTGGCCCTCTATCAAATGTGGAGTTCACAGAAATCTTCTTCCATTCTGTAGGCTGCTGCTTTGTCCAAATGATGGCGTCCTTTGCTTTACAGAAGCTTCTAAGTTTCATCAGGTCCCATTTTATTACTTGTTTATCTTTACTGCAGTATTGCTGTTCCATTCAGGAAGTTGTCTCCTGTGTCAATGAGTTCAAGACTATTCCCCACTTTCTCTTCTAACAGGTTAGGTGTACCTGTTTTTATGTTGAAGTTTTTGATGCATTTGGAGTTCACTTTTGTGCAAAGTGACAGGTATGGAGCTATTTGCATTCTTCTACACGCAGCTGCCTAGTTGGACCAACATCATTTGTTGAAGATGCTATGGTTTGTTTTTTTTCAGTGTGTATTTTTGGCTTCTTTATTAAAAATCAGGTGTACATAAGTCTGTAGATTTATGTCTGTATTCAGTTCAATTCCAAGTGGTAAGTGGTACCTATCGAGAAAATTATCCATTTCTTTTATATTTTCCAATTTAGTGGAGTACAGATTTTTAAAGTATGCCTTTATGATTCTCCAGATTTCCTCAGTATCTGTTGTTATGTCCCCCTTTTTGTTTCTGATTTTGATAGTCTCTTTCCGTCTTTTAATTGATTTAGATAAGGGTTTGTCTATCTTGTTGATTTTATCAAAGAACTAACTCTTTGTTTCATTGATTCTTTGTATTGTTCTCTTTGTTTTTGTTTTTGATTTCAGCCCTGAGTAGCCCTGCTGTCTACTCCTTTTGGGTGTTATTTCTCCTTTTTGTTCTAGACCTTTCAGGTGTGCTGTTCAGCTGAGATCTCTCCAGTGTTTTTTTTTTTTTTTTTTTTTTTAAATGGAAGCACTTAGTGCTCTGAACTTTCCTCTTAGTATTGGTTTCATCGTGTCCCATAAGTTTGGGTATTATGTTTATTAATTTTCATTTACTTCTGGAAAGTCTTTAATTTCTGTCTGTCTGTCTTGACTCATTTTTTATTTAGTAGAGAGCTGTTCAATTTCCATGAGTTTGTAAGCTTTCTGTTGTTGAAATTCAGCTTTAATCTATGGTCAACCCATGGAGTTATTTCAATTTTCTTGTATCGTTTGTGTCTGAGAGTGTGATTGATTTTAGAGAAATTTCCATGAGGTACAGGGAAGAATGAATATTTTTTTGTGTGTGTTTGGGTGAAATTTTCTGTAAATATATGTTAGCTCCATTTGGTTTATAACGTCTGTTAGTTCTAGCATTTCTCTGTTTAGTTTTCATCTAGATGACCTATTAGGGAGAGTGAGATACTGAGGTCTCCCACTATCAGTGTGTGAGAGTCGCTATATGATTTGAGCTGTAGCAGTGTTTCTTTTATAAACATGGATGCCCTTGTGTTTGGGGCATAGAAATTAATAATTGAAATGTCATTGTGGTGGACTTTCCCTTTGATAAGTAGTAGTATCTTCTGATTAGGTCCCTTTGATAAGTAGTAGTATCTTCTGATTAGTTTTAGTCTGAAGTAATTTTGTTAGATATTAAAATGACTATGCTAACCTGTTTCTTAGGTCCATTTGCAATGTTGAGAGTGTTTTTAAAATTTTTTTTTTAATGCAGCAAAAAGATGGGTTCTATTTTGTATTCTTATGCACAGATTATTTTTTAATTTGTGTCTTTTATTCATCTTTTTATTGGGGAGTTGAGACCATTGATACTGAGTGATAACAATGGCCAACAATTTGTTGATTCCTGTTATTTTTATTGTTGTTGGTGATGCTGATGGTGATTGTGTGTTTGAGTGTGTGCGTGTGTGTGTGTGTACATGTCTTTCCCTTTCTTTCATTTTTAGTGGTCTGGGATTATTTATTTCCTGTGTTTCATGCTTATAATTAACTTTCATAGGTTGGTGTTTCCTTATGGCACCTTCTGTAGGGCTGGATTTATAGATAAATATTGCTAAAATTTGGTTTTTATCATGGAATATCTTATTTTCTGTATCTATGGTGTTTGAAAGTTTTGCTCGGTATAGCAGTCTAGGCCGGCATTTCTGTCATCTTAGGGCTGTAGAACATCTGCCCAGGACCTTCTGGCTCTTAGAGTCTCTGTTAAGAGGTGAAGTGTAAGTCGAGTAGCTCTGTCTTTGTATGTTACTTGGTCTTTTTCCCTCGCAGCTTGAGATATTCTATCTTTGTCCTGTATGTTTAGTGTTTTGATTATTAAGTGGTGAGGGAACTTTCTTCTTGTTTTAAATCTATTTGATGATCTGTGTGGTTCTTGTACCTTTATAGGCATCTCCATCTTTAGGAAAATAGTCTTCTGTGATTTTGTTGAAATATTTTTTGTGCCTTTGAGCTGGGATTTTTCTCCTTCTTCTATTCCCATTGTTCTGAGGTTTGGTCTTTTCATAGTGTCCAAGATTTTCTGGATGTTTTGTGTTGGGAAATTTTTAGAAATAACATTTTCTTTGACCTATGTATTTTTCTTTTTTCAAAAAATCACATCTTAAATGCCTGAAATTCCCTTTTCCATCTCTTGTATTCTGTTGGTGAAGCTTGCCTCTTTAGTTTCTCTTTTCAAATTCCCCAATTTTTGTTTTTAGAGTCCCCTCAGTTTTGGGCTTTCTTCATTGATTCTATTTCTGTCTTAATTATTTTATTCCACTTTTTGTTTGTGTTTTCCTGGATTATTGTGAAGGATTTATTCATTTTCTCTTTAAGTGCCTCGATTATCTCTATACAGGCTGTTTTTAGGTCTTTTTCTTGGGCTTCAGCTACGTTGGAATAATCAAGGCCTGCTGTGGGAGGGTTGCTGGCCTCCAGCGCAAACATGGTGTCCTGGCTGCTATTGATTGTGTTTGTTGATGATGTCCAGGCATTTGGGATCGGGGTGACTATAGATGTAGGTGTTGATACCTGGTTTGACTCGCTGTGAGTGCTTCCTGGACCTTAGGAGAGCTTGGTGGCTGTGTGCTACTAGGTAGTAAAATTTTCTGTGGACCTGTTTCCCTGGCCTGCCTCAGCCTGTGTGCTCCCAGGGCATGCCTTCAGGTGTTAGAGGCTGGGTTAATGTGATGAGTCAGAAGAAGGTAGGTTGGATTTGTGATCTGGTGGGGGATGGGTTCAGGGAGGAAAGGGAGAGTGCAGTAAGGTCTTTTCTTCAGAGTTGGGGATGAGCCTTGGGGGATTGGGTCTGGAGGGACAGAAGGAGAGTTGTGGAGTTTACTTGTTGCCCTGGCAGGAGTGGCCCTTCCCGAGCTTGATAAGTAAATGTCAGTGTTCCCATGGTTCATTTCACTCCTTTTCCCTTTATCCAGAGTAGTCAGTCTCTCTTATTCTGACTTAGAATGTTTGGGATGAAGGCCAGCTTTCTGAATTTATAGCAAGTTCATAGATGTTGTGTTATTTGCTGTGATATTTGGCTATTGAGTTAGAAAATCTTGGAGTATTAATGCTATATATAATCTCAAAGGGCAGTAGGAGTCCATATATATATTTAATTTAACTTTATTTTTTTATAATTTATTCACTTTGTACCCCTATTTTAGCCCTCTCCCTTGTCTGCTTCTGGTCTGACCCTCCCTCTCTTTTCTCCCCTATTTCCTATTCCTATTTCTCAGAAAGGTGGAACCCTCCTCCCTTAGCATCTGACCCCGGTCTATCAAGTCTTATTAGGACTGCTTGCATCTGCTTCCTCTGTAGCCTGGCAATGCCCTCCCTGCCCCACCAGAGGGAAGTGATCATAGATCTGGCAACAGAGTCCATGTCAGAGACAGCCCCTGCTTCCTTTATTAGGGAACGAACCCACATGAAAACTGAGCTGCCTATCAGCCACATCTGAGCAGGAGGTCTAGGTCCTCTCCATTCATGGTCCTTGGTTGGTGCATCAGTCTGTGCAGGCCCCCCATGGGCCCCATATATTTTCTTTTTAAAAAGTTTTTAAAAAATGAGTTTAAAAAAATGTGTTTGGGTGTTTGTCTGCGTGCACATACTTGTCTGAGCACCACATTCTTGCAGTGCCTGCGGAGGCCAGAAGATGGCATCAGATTCCCCTGGAACTAGAGCTAACTGGTTGGTAGTTGCCATGTGGGAGCTGAAAATCTATTTTGGGTCTACTGGAAGAGTACTCAGCATCTCTCCTCTCTCTCTCCCTCCCCCTCTATATTATTTTAGGCAAAGAATAGGAATAGAGTAGGTCCCAGACAGCAGTTTTACTCATTACTTGATTAACTTTCCAACGTAGTCTTAGAAACTGGGAAGGAAAGACTATGCGATAGTCTTCAGATCTTCTTATACGGGTACTGAGACTAGGTCCAGCACTAGACAAGCCAAAGGTGTGGGTTATAGCTCATCTATGTTTGTTACTTTTAATTGACCATGAAGAAATGTGCATTTTCATTTTGAACTGAATCTGGCGTAATGAAGCCGGCATCTTAATTATCCCGGAGCGGCTGAGCACTCAGCACTAACAGTTGCAGCTGTCTTGCCTTCCTACACCACCAGCATTGCTGTCACCACGACCACCAGCATTGCTGTCACCACGACCAGCATCAGTGACATCCACCTACCCTAGGCTAAAGTGAACTTTTCTTCGTACAACCTCTGTACCACATATAGAGTGGTTTGTGACTGATGTTTTTGAGAACACATATTTGGATGATGGTGGATTTTACATCATAGCTTTTGCAAAAAGTGGTAAGTCAACAAGTGAGACATGAGAGCTCATGGCATGTGGCCTTGGTAGAAAAACATGTTTGCAGCACTGAATTGCAGTAATGGCTGAACTTCCTCTGGTATAGCATCTTTGCTTTTTCAAGTTAATTTTTCTGTTATGCATGTTTTGTTCTTCCTTGTGCCATTTTGTAACATATTCACACCAATGAGCTAAAAATACTTTCTTATTATTTTACAGTGTACTTGTCAGCCAGACAAAATAGCTCATACTTTTCTGTAATTGAGGGCGAAGAGGAAGAAGTGGCAGGACTGTCCATTCTGAAGCTGAGCCCTAGTTGTGGAAGGCACAGTTGTATTTGGAAGGATGGGATTTGCTGACCTGTGCTATGCTGTGGATTTTGTTTGTGTTTGTCAGCTCTATTTCACCTTGTTTCTCAGCCCTGTACACCGCACATATATTCAGACGTGTACCCACAATATGTGTGTGGCGACCTCTCCTAGTCTTTCTAAGTGAGAGTGCGAAAAAGCTCTTTGGACTACACTGGGTCCAAACCACTTTTCCCTACACTAGGAAAACATCTCACATTTGTGTCCTAATATGTGTGATTTTTTTCTACTCTCATTGTCCAGAATACAGAAGGCTGTACTTTACGAAGGGTCAAAGGCTACAGTAGAAGAGGTCATAGTCTGTTTGCTTCCTACAGTTTTCAGTGTGAGGTCCTTTATGACGATCTAAGGATGTGTCTGTGACATCTTGGCCTTTCTTGTTAGCCTCAAAAGAGTTGGATTCCGACTTTCAAGAAATGTAGCCAAGGTTTCTCGTGGGAGGAATCTCTTATATCTGCATGGAAGCATCATCTGTCAGTAAAAAGTTAATGGCCTATAGCTGAGGCAGTAAATAGAAGGTGGGACATCTGGCAGCAGAAGGGATTCTGGGATAGAATCTCTATCTCCCAGGCACTGGAGATTCAGCTGGCAAGATGTGAGGAAGACAGTACATCACACTTGAGCACAGGTAACATGCCACGTGGCAAAATGTAGACTAGTAAAATAGGTTATTTTAAGTTATGAGCTAGTCAGGGAACAGCCTAGCTATATAGCTTAGGTATTTGTAGATATATTTTGAGTCTCATAAGTTGTTATTCCAGGAGCTTAGGGACAGGAGGAAAAACCACCACAACAGTTTCTCAGAAGTTTGGGAATCAGTCTACCTCAAGACACAGCCATACCACTCCTGGGCATATATACAAAAGAAGTTCCACTATACCACAAGGATACTTGCTCATTTATGTTTATATCAGCTTTATTCATAATAGCCAGCAACCGGAAACAACCTAGATGTCCTTCAGCTGAAGAATGGATAAAGAAAATATGGTACATTTACATAACGGAATATTACTTAGATATTAAAAAAAGGAAATCATGCAATTTTCAGGCAAGTGGATGATACTAGAAAAGACCATCTGGACCCAGAAAGACACACACACTTCTAAGTGGACATTAGCCACAAAGTACAGGAAAACCATGCTACAATCCACAGACCCAAAGATGCTAAGAACCAAGAAGTGCTCAAGGGAGGACACAGGATATCCCTGGGAAGGGAAAATAAAATAGATTTTGTGGTAGACTGAGGATGGGTGGGGACTGGAACAGAAGAGATCAGATGGAAGGGGGGTTGGAGGGAGGGCGGACTGGGAGAGATGACTGGAATTGGGGGACATTTCCAGGGCAAGTAGAAACCTAGTATGGTGGAAACTTCTGGAACATAAGAGGGTGACCCTAGCTGAGACATTTAGTAATGGGGATATGGAACCTGAACCAGCCATCTTCTGTAACCATGCAAGGCTTCAAGTGGGAAGACTGGGACAGCAACCCAGCCACAAAACCTTCGACTTACAATTGTCCCTGCAAGATGTGTTGGGGTAATGGTGGTGCAGAGCTTGTTGGTGCAGAACAACCAATGACTGTTCCAGCTTGAGACCCACACCGCAAGAGAGAGCCCGTGCCTGACACTGCCTGGGGAGTCAGGAAGAGAGGCCGGATAGCCCAGAGGCCTAGGATAGAATCAGACACAACTAACAAGAAAAAAAAAAAATCAAAGAAATGATTCCTAACAATATTCTGCCTTACTTGTGTACTGAAGCCTAGAATAATTGTCATCAGAGATACTTCATCTAGCAACTGATAGGAGAAGGCGTAGAGACCCACAGCCAAACATTAGGCAGAGCGTGGGGAATCCTGCGGAAGAGGGGAGGAAAGACTGTAGGAGCCAGAGGGTCAAGGACGTCGTAAGAACAGGGCCCAACTAACTGGCGCTCAGAGAGGCTCACAGAGACTGACCTGACGATTGCAGCTTATACAGGTCTGACCTAGGTCCTTTGCGTGTGTTATGCTTGTGTACTTGGTGTTCTTGAGGGACTCCTAGCAGTGGGAGTGGGGGCTGTCTCTGATTCTTTTGCCTGCTTTTAGGACCCTTTTCCTTACACTGGGTTGCCCCACTATGAGGGTGTGTACTTGGTCTTATGGTAACATGTTAAGCTGTATTTAGTTGATACGCCTGGGAGGCCTGCTCTTTTCTGAAGGGAAGCAGAGGAGGAGTAAATGGGGGTGGGGAGGGGAGGAGAGGTGAGGAGTGGGAGAGGACTGGGAGAAGAGGAGGGAAGGGGAAGCTTCGGTTGGGATGTAATATTCGAGAGAAGACTAAATCAAAAAAGAGAAAAAGAATGAAATGCAGCCAAATGGATTGCAGTGTGGCGGGCGCTTTGGTAGCGGTGGTTCAAGCACAGAGTACTCTACGTAAAGAACCAGGGCGGGGAGGCTAGCTCGCTGGGGGCTTTGCCTCCCTTGTCTTAATGCGGTAGCCTGTCTGGGAGAGCTTGAAGACATAAAGGCCACTGACATCAGACATTGGTCTCCAAGGCATCTTCAGAGCAAATCGGCTATCATTTCCTCGGCATGGAAATAGGACACACCAGCAGGCTGCTCTTTCAGGCAGTCCTTGGCGTCTGTTGCCAACTGCAGAGGAAGACTGTTCTTTGACGGTAGACAGGGTACACGTATTTTGCCCACAAGACAGAATGGAACAAAACAAAACAAAACAAAACAAAACAAAAACCACTCTGAGTTCCTTCTTCCTTTCTGCTAAGATGGTCTAGCCTGGGTGCAGCTCTGTGTTGTAAGCCGTTTGTGTTCTGGCTTTACGTCTGAGCAGGTTTGTAGCTCTCTTCATTGCTTTCCTTTTCTCCCCTGCCAGGCTTGTTCAGGTAGGGGAGGTGGGCGCTTCCTGTGGCCTGCGGCCTGCGGCCTCCGTCTGCGGCGCCAGGGTTGTTGCAGGTGATGGCACTTTCATCTGCTCGTTGCTTTAATTTACTCACAGTTGGCTGACGAGCTCTCTCACTCCAGCTAAACTTCTGGCAGGTTTTCTGTTTCTCTTTATGTTATTTTCATGTCAGTGGCTGGCTAATACTGGGAAGTAACGCAAGGTAGGAAGGATTTGATGACGGTGGGTTCCTTGGTTGCTTGAGTGTCTTTCTTTCTGTTAGGATTGAACAGCAAAGTTACAGGGCGGGTTTACAAATCCCGCCAGGCAACTGGTTCCACGTGGGAGGTTTATTAAGGGAAGGGGTCACAGAGACTGTCTCTGGGCAGGCAGGGGATAGAGCGAGAGAGGAGAGGTTGGAGGTGGTGTGAGTTCTCGTGTAAGGTGAGGAAGAAGTTTTTCTTTTTCACTAGCTTATGTGTTGGTGGGCATTTTAGTCTCGGTTGTTTCCACCTTTTTGCCGTTTCGTGAAGGATGCTCTGTGGGCGGTGAGGGCCACGCCTTCAAGTCTCGGCTTTCCGTTTGCAGGAACGACCTCTGGAACTAGAATACCTCAATCAAATGACAGTTCTCCTTAATGCTTTTGAGGGATGACCAATTTCCCACAGTAGCTGTAGAATCTCACACCTCCGCCAGCACGCTCCACGTGTTCATCAGTTTTGTCCTCCGTGTCTTACGAACACTGTGACAGTGGCGGGTGAGAAGCGCCACTGGGGGCAGGTCCAGCCTGGCGCCATGGCTGCGTTGGAAGGCTGTAGGACAGGTCTCTCAGTTATTATTTAAGGTTAAATTGTTGGTGAATTGAGTAACTGGTCCAGTAGTTTATCCATTTTTTTTTTTTTTTTTTTTTTTAGGATAAAGGCTTCAGAATTACCTGAAATGTGTAATTCATCAACAAATTTTTCTTTTTTTTTTTCTAGTAATTTGAGGGCTTAGAGTTTGTAGGCAGTTTTGATTAAGAATTTGTTCTGTTTTTCTATTTTTTATTGAAAACAGATTTTTTATAGTCATATTCTGATTATAGTTTCTTCTCCCCAAACTCCTCTGAGATCCTTTCTACTTCCCCTCCTATCTGAATCTACCTCTTTGTGGTATCTTATTAGAAAATTAACAGTCATACAAAGAATATTAAATAAAATAAGGATAAGATAAAAAACAAACAAATTGGAATAGGAACAAACAAACAAACAAAGCACAAGAAACAAATATAAATGCAGAGACATACATGTTCACATACCCAGGAATCCCACAAAACAGAGCCTGAAGCTATGATATATACGCAAGAGACCTGTAAGGCAAAAGAAAAAAAATAATAATAAAAGGAAAAGAAAATATAAAGTTCTAAAATGAAAAATAACTAACTAGACAAATAATTGCCCTGATTAAACCTCGTGAGACATAGGACCTCCAAAGATGCAATTGAGCTCTTTTGTGTTGGGCCGTCTTCTCCTAGGCTCTTAAGGAGTGATTAATACACCTAGTGAGACTCTGTTGGAGAAAACACATTTTTTATTTGTAAGTAGTTATCAATTGGACATAGTTTCCGGGTTAGGGATGAAGGTTCGCGTCCGTATTTTTCTCAGCATTGGGACCCCATGTAACGCAAACTTCCGCAGGCGCTTGTGCCCGCTGCCGCGGCCTCGGAGTTCAGGATGTTAGTCCTGCTGTGTTTGGAAGGCCTGTTTCAGAAGGCCTGTCTTCCATCACCTCGGGCTCTTACAATCTTTATGCCTCCTTGGCTGCAATGTTCCTTGAGCCTGAGGGAAGGGATTTGATGGAGACATCCATTTTAGGACCAAGTGTCCCAAAACTTTCTCTCTCTGCACATTGTCCAATGGTGGGTCTCTGTATTCCCATCTGCTGCAGGAGGAAGCTTCTCTGAAAATGGCTGAGCAAGGCACGGATTTATGAGTATAGCAGGGTGTCATTAGGAGTTGTTTTATTACTATGTTCCTCTAGCAAAATAGTGGTATTTGGTTTTCTCCTAGGCCCACACTTTTCTTATTTAATATCTAATGTCAGTTTTATGAAGCAGCTTTCTCCTGCTCTGTTCTTTTGAGGGTTGCTTGTTTATTTGTTTTCAATACTCTTTCCAAAAGAAGATAGGCTGCTCTGGAGCCAGGGTTCTCCCTGCCTCTGCCTCCCAAGTGCACTGGTTGTTGTAGGTTGTCTGACTGCATCATCTAACTGTTGTTCTTCATTCTGCCTTTTAAAGTCGCCTTGCTCCCAGCCCAACTTTATTGTTCTCTGTTTCTATTTATATTCTCCTGAGTTTTAGAGTCATCTTGCTAATATCTACAAAACAACTTGCTATGAGATTAACTGCGGTTGTTTGACTCTGTGTTGGAAAGAAATATCTTGGCAATACTGAGTCCTTTTTAAAGAAAACAATCTTTTCTTAATGATTTGTTTTTATTTCGTGAGCATTGATTGGTGTTTTGCCTGAATGTATGTCTGTGGGAGGGAATCAGACTGCTTTGAACTGGAGTTATAGATAGTTCTGAGTCATTTTGGTGCTCTGATTTGAATTTGGGTCCTCTGAAAGGGCATCCAGTGCTCTCAATTGCTGAGCCATCACTCCAGCCCTGATACTGAGTCTTTCAATCTACAAGTCTCTAGTACTTTTCTATTCATTTATCTGATTTTTTAAGTAAGAGTTTTGTTGTTTTTCCCCACAAAGAACTTAAATGTATTTTGTTTAGTTACCTGTTTTTGTTTTTGTTTTAATGTGTTCTGATTGGGATAAATTTTCTGTTTGAGGTGTACTTAGTGTTTATGAGTTACAGATAAGAGGGGTGGTCGCCCCTCTCTACTTTAGCTGGTGGCTGGTGCCTGCTTGCTTGTTTCAGAACTCTGGGAGTTGGGAGGTTACGGATAGTGTGCTAAGTGGCTGAGCCCACCATTAGAAAAAGGGGGGAGTCCTAACCTCCAAATTAATCATTGGATAAAACTTTGTGTCCTAAACCAGTGAGAGGGAATTTGGGAAGGAGGCAAGTGCTGCTAGCTTATAGGAGGAAGGACAGGTGTTTCTCAGGGCTTTAAAAATGATTGTCTTGTGTCAAATCAGCATGTCAACCATTTTTGCCTTTTTCTCCATGCTGGTGCCTTTTTCTGCAGGATGGTATATTAAAACTACTTCATTTCGACTAGCCTTCAATCTTATTTTCAACACTAACACACACAGTATGTTACCAAGTTTCAATCTACTTGTTCATTGACCACAAATAGAAAAATGAATGATTTTGTTTGTTAACTTTGTATCACGCAAATTTTTTTTTTTTTTAGTCATAGGGATTATTATTTTTTTTCTGTTACACTTTTCTATATAGGTAATCTTGTTACCTGCAAATAAAGGAAATTTCATCTCTTTTTCCAATAGGTATATTTTTTCATTTTCTTTTATTGGCTTAGGGCATGTGTAGAGTCTGACATTGAATGCTTTTGGTTTTTAATAGTTGAACTTTTCAGCCTTTAAAAATTACTTCTGAGCTGTAGCCTTACCAGGCCACAGAGGAAGACAATGCAGCCAGTGCTGATGAGACCTGATAGACTAGGATCAGATGGAAGGGGAGAAGGACCTCCCCTATCAGTGGTCTTGAGGAGGGGCATGGGTGGAGAAGAGGGAGGGAGGGTGAGATTTGGAGGGGAAGATGGAGGGAGCTACAGGTGGGATACAAAGTGAATAAAGTGTAATTAATACAAATAAAAAAATTACTTCTGGTTTACACTTTAAAAAAGGTCTTATACTATTTCAAAAATAAATTTTACATTTTCTTTAAAAACTTTTTGGTTCTGTTTTTCAGCATTGAAAACACCCATATAGAATTTATGATTCAGGATAATTTTCAAAGTTCTATTTTTTTATATATATTCAGGCTATTCGGTTGACATTTTGAAGGGCTATATTATTTTACAACAAATCTTTGCATATGTTTGGACTTCTTTCTGACATTTCTAATCTGGTCAGTTGCTGTATCTGTCCTTCGATATCTCATTTTTAATTACTATTATCTTACTATATGTATATTAGGATATATAATTTTAAATCATCATTACCTTATTATATGAATATTAGAAGAGCTTTTGCTAGCTTTTCCTTTTTCCTTCATCTTTTGCAGAATTATTCTGGTTATTTTTGTGTATTGTCTTTTTCATGTGAACTTTAGAAATGACATGGGTAGTTTAAGATTATATGACTCTTTTAATGATACTATGCTAAATTTATATATGTTCTTGTCATGAAATAGAGTACTCCTGTCAAAGAATATGATGCCTTTCTTGTTGTTTTGTTATAATCTGCTTAACCTGCTTAAACTCTCTATCCCCTCTGTTGAGACCTACTTTAGTTCTCAGCACACCTGTGGCTCCTCTGTTAATACCTGCTGTCGCCATTAGCATATCACAAGCCATTTCCCTTCCAAGTCTCCATTTTGATTATAAAGTGAAGTTAAATTCAAGTTCTCAGGCCCTAAGTGCCTTAGACCAGGATGCATTCAATAGTTCAATTCTTGCTGCTTAGAAAAGAACAATAGATGATAAATGCATGTTCTGTTTGAGTTAAAGATAAATGTATATTCTGTTAAGACCACAATATCCTGCAATGCTCCTTACTCCCAGAAAGCTGGAAAGCCAGCAATTTGAACCTAAATCCCAGTCAATCAGCTCAAAGTGTGTTGTCTAGATACTTAGATACAAAACACTTGTAACAAAATCGATTATGTTTAGCTAGTCAAAAAGATATAATGCTGCCCTCCCTCACTTCCTATACTTGGTTACCTGGTTGTTACCTGGTAACGGTTTTTCGTATAAAAAAACCTGCCTTAGAAACAGACCAGAGTCAGTCTGTTTCCCGAGCCCAGACTGTGGTCCTGGCCAGTCAGTTTTTATTTAGTGTTCAACAAACTTGCATCCATCTGAGCCCGGTGTTCAAGTGGTCAGTGGGCGGCTGTTCCCGAACTCATAACAGTTTAAGTCTTATCTCTTTTGAACTTTCAGTTCTTAAATAATTTAAAATGTTTAATATTTTTTTAATATTTAATATTTTATTTTAAATTTATTTTAAAATTTATTACAATTTATTCACTTTGTATCCCAGCTGTAGCTCCCTTCCTCATCCCCTCCCAATCCCGTTCTCCCTTCCTCTTCTCCCATGCCCCGCCCCCAGTCCACTGATATATCCTCCTCCCCTTCCTTCTGACCCTAGTCTATCAGGTCCCATTAGGACTGGCTGCGTTGTCTTCCTCTGTGGCCTGGTAAGGCTGCCCGCCCGCTCCCATCCCCCTACATCAGGGGGAGGTGATCAAATGTTTAATATTAGATCTTGCACAATAGCAAAGGAGCCAGGCACAGTGATGCATACCTTCGATCCCAGCGCTCAGGGAGACAGAGGAAGGCGGAAGAAGGATCTCTGTGAGTTCGAGGCCAGCTTAGTCTACAAAGCAAGTCCAGGCCAGCCAAGGCTACACAGAAAAAACCTGTCTCAAAAACAACCAAAACCAAAACCAAAACCAAGCCAAACCAACCACAAAAAACAAACCAAACAAAAAACAAACAACCCCCCCAAATCGGCAAACCAAACCAAACCTAACCAAACCCAACCAAACCAAACCACCAACAAAAAGAAAATGTTTCTCTGATAACATGGATGCATTTTTCCTTTTTCTTCTTTTTTTCATTAATTTATTTAATTATTTTACAGCTGGATCACAGACCCCTCCCTTCTCTCCTCCCAGTCCCACTCTCACATTCCACTCTACCTTCTCCGCAGAGAAGGTACCAACCCACCTTGGCACAGTGGATGCATTTTCTATTTACTCTTTTTAGAAGTAAGAACTATCAGTTTCCAGGACTCATTATTTTGCTCTCTCCCTTTGCTCAGTTTTCTTGCTCACAAACACTTTTTCTAAAAAAATAACTTTTATTTTTGAATGTTTATTTTGTTTCATACGTGTCCATGTCCGCATGTATGTTTGTGCACTGTGTCTTAGCCTGATGTCCCTGCAGGCCAGAAGAGGGGGTCAGACCCCCTGTAACTGCCGTCACAGATGTTTGTGAGCCACTATGTGGGTTCTGGGAACTGAGCTTGAATCTTCCACAAGAGTAGCCGGTGCTTTTAAACTCCCGAGCCACCCCTCCAGCCTGGACAGGAACTTCTTTACTCCGTTCTTTTTGGTTGTCTGGGGACACAGCAGTATTGGGAGCACTTTGGTTTTTCGCTTCCTGCTTATTTGCTCTATGGGTTTCTCTTCCCTAAGTCTTGGCAATCATACTGAAGACCAATGCTTACATTTAATACGAGGTGTTAAAATCCATAAACGTTTTCTACAAAACTTTGGAGAATAAGGCTGGGTTTGGTGGCATATACTTTCAATCACAGCACTCATGAGGCAGAAGCAGGTGAATCTCCATGAGTTCATGAGTCAAGGTTTGCCTGGTCTACACAGGAGTTCCAGAAGAGTCAGAACTACACAGTGAGACCCTGTCTCAAATGAAACCCAACCCAAACCAAAACAAGACCCCCAAACAAACAAACAAACAAACAACAATTCCCCAAGCCAAAAAACCATTCAACAACAAAAGAAAACTTTGGAGAATAATAGATAGAAAGGAAAAAAAGGTACAAAATAATATATTTGATGAAATTAAATTTGAAAAATAGTCTTTAAATGATAAATTATAATCTTATGTGTTATAGCTGAATAAAAATTTTGAAATTGCTTTAAAGAGGTAAACTTGAACTTAGAAAGCATTGTTTTCTAGAACTTATTTGTTATTTGTCTAGAAGAGAAAAGAATAGAAAGAAACACTACACTGAAACCTATCCTCAGCTGAAATTATGTTTTGGCTTTTCAATTTTTTTATTTGTGTGCTTTAGAAAATAGTTTTTGTACAAATTCCCTTAAAGATACAGATAGAGTATTCATGGTAAAACTCCATGCATCTTTTGGTGCTTTGTTCCTTTCTGTTCCCTTCATAGCTCTCTCAATTTTTTTATTGCTGTAGCATAAATATGCTTTACAGGTTTCACAGTTCCCCAAAGTCATATTAGAATCCATATAAAATTGTGCCAATACAACAGTAATAAGTTCTTGAAACAGTAATATATCACGGCAAACCTAAAAATGTTTTCTTTCGATTCTTGAGCCCAGAGAGACTGTCTACATCCCAGTGATAAAAAAAAAAGAAGTAGATAAAATAATGCCTTTGGAGTCTTTGAGAGTGATTTACTGGCTTTAGGAATTTTGGACATTACACTTATAAAGCAGGCTTACAGGACTCAGAGGAGACAATCCTGCCTTTTATTGAATATCCAGGAGAAATTTGGTAGATGTAAGAGGGTTGCCAGATAGGGATAGACAAGCAGGTAAGGACCAATTCAGGAGTTGACCAAGGAGGTAGAAGTAAAGGAAACAATGGCTCTGTTTTTGGAGGTGAAGCATGGCTTCTAGAGAAGGACCATGCCCACGTACAAACATACCAATGTGATTCCATGGAGATTTTGCACATAGGACCATGGGTTCAGTTTGGTTTGGGTATTTATTAGCTTTTACCTTGAGAAAGTTACTTCCCTTTCCAAGTCTTGCTTTCCATGTTTTAGGATGAGAATAATAATGCTTATTTCTGAGTGTCTTGTAAAGACGAGCTGAGAGAAACCACATATATGATATGTTAAATTCTAGGGCCTCATACAAGCAAGCACTTGGCAAATGTTAATTTTCTTTTCTATTTCTGGGTAACCTTTGTATCTTTCCCCAAAGGCCAGGAGTTAAAGGAGGCAAATGCAGAGTTTGATTGCTTCACCATTTTCATGTTAAGTATAACGTCTCCGTGACCTACGTTCTAGTTGAGACCAAACTGGGTTGATAACTACCCAAGAACTATTCAAAGAACGTAGCTGAGTTCAGGAAATGAAAGTGGATTGTGATCTTACAGATGCTCCGGCTCACTGCCTCATCTTCCTTCATCCCATGACCAGGACCCTCATGAGTCAACAATACCCTGTTTCTGTCTTGCGTCTGTTATCACAGAACATACCAGTTACATGTCCTTGGGTCCTTCATGTTTGTTTCCATTCTCTGCGCACACACTGATTTGATATCTTCCATTGCTGTCCGGTTTAGCAGACCTGGGACAGCACAATGTTAAGTATTATTCTGAAGAAGCCTGTAGGCTCTAGAGCACTGTACTCAGCAGTAAACTTCCTTTAAAGATATGCTACCTGAGAATGCTCTTGGTAGTGGACAGTGTAAGAGTATAAACAAGGGACCAGATCAGCTATAGCACTTGTTCTTGTAGAGGACATGAGTTTGTTTTCAGCACCCACATGGTGGCTCACAACCATCTGAAACTCTGGTTTCAAGGAAATATGATGCCCATTTCTGACCTCTGTGGATACTAGGCATGCACGTGGGACACATATAAATGTCCCTCTATGTAAGAATTAATATATTAAAAAGAAACCTCTGTGTTAATTATTAGACCTTTTCTTTCAACACTATGAGTCTTAGTCTAACTATGACAATAATACATTCTGTGTGAATATCACCAGAGATTTGAATAGTATATTGTTCCTGAACCTGTTCTGTCTTTTACAATGTGCCTTTCAGAGTTGACGTTTGCTGGAGATGACAGAGCCTTCCTCACTGCGGAGAGGAGGCACAGAACAGGGACATGATACATGCTGAAGGAATTGTGTCTACTGGTCTCCCAGAGAAATCCTGTCACTGGAAGAGAACACGGTTTGTCCCCAGATAACACGGTACTTTGCAAGCAAGTTCTTATTGACATATTTAGCCAATGATGTCACTTTATTTTATTTCCTTATGCAGGTTAACAGGGATGGTTGTAGGTAGAATAGAAATTCAGAGAACAATTTTTTTTTTTGTGTGTGTGTGTGACTTGATGTTTGCCCCTTGGTTGAAGGTTACTGGACTTTTCTTCCTTCATTTGTGTCACAAGCCTATATAATTGCTAAGCTCTGGGCACTTCATGACTTTCCCCGCTTTCACCAAAACACAGAAATATATAAATATCTGAAACCTCACCCTCCACAGGGTCACTCTCCCTCATCATTGAAGATGGCTAATAAGATAAATGGTAGATACAACGTTTGTTTACTAAAACAAAACCCTGGCTGACACGTTCTTGGGGAAAGGTTAAGACTCTTTCATCTTCTTCAGAAATTCAAGCATGTTCACTTACTGTTTTCTCAAGACTAAACCTTTGCCTAAACTCAGAAGAGTGAGTTGTTTATCAAGACATTGAAGTAAGAAAGAAGCAAAGATGGTAGTCTTTTTGAAAGTGAAGGGAAAAAGTGGGGGCATGAATGTTCTTGCTCATCACAGTCATTCAGGGATTTGCTTTGGAAGTGAGCGAACTCTAAGCATCAGTGGCACCCAAATTCACAAAAGAGTCGCAGACTGCACTTGTCAGTCATTTGGATCTTTCCAAGTATTTGTCTGGGAGCCCTATGCTTACTCTGAGCTAGCCATTTTTTTGGGGGGTGGGGGACATCATGCACAATTGATTTTATTGAATTCTCTCACTAGCTCTGGGAAGTCGGTCCTATTATTATCTTGGTATTAATTATGAGAAAACTGAGATTCAAGGGAGGTTAAGTAACCATAAAATAAGAGGATATGAGCAGAGAACAGAACTGGAGTGCACCTTGCTGGTGATGTGTGCTGAAGCTGAGGCTAAAGTACGAGAAAGCTGTCATAAGTATAAACAAAATTAGACCCAAGTTCCAAAAATCAGTGTGCCCCGGAACACATGGCATCCTCACCTGGCTTCCGTGGGTTGGCACAGAGCCAGTCTTTTCTGCTGCACAGTAGCTATGTGCCTAAAGGCGGTTCAGAGAAATACAGAGATTAGTAACATCCAAGATACAAGAGGCTCTGGAAAGGGACAGTGATTTCCATTTCCCTGGTCTCTCTGCCTTGTATTAGTCAAACAGGCAAGACATGACTCCTGAATATATCACTGAGAGCAACATTGGAAATGCAGGGAGAGATAATCATATGGATGGTATAAAATGGATTTAACACATTGTATAAAATGCTTTGATATATATTTTTATTCCACACTCTAATTGTTAAGGTTTCACAAATCCTCTTTATTATGAGCAATTTTTGGAAGTTTTGTAGAAAAAAATTTAAATTTTTATTTAAAAATTTTTATTTTATGTGTTTTGCTGGCATGTATGTCTTTGTACTATGTATGTGAATGGTGACTGTGGAGGCCAGAAGATGATTTCAAGGCCCCTGGAATTGGAGTTAAAGATGATTGTGAGACACAGTGTGTTTGCTGGGAACTGAATTTGGGTCCTCTGGAAGAGCAGCCAGTGAGTGCTCTTTTTTTTTTTAAACTAACTTTTTATTTTTTATATTATTTATAGTTTATTCACTTTGTATCTCAGCTGTAGCCCCTCCTTCACTCCCTCCCAATGCCACCCACCCTTCTCATTTCCTCCCATTCCCCTCTCCAAGTCCATTGATAGGGGAGGTCCTCCTCCCATTCCATCTGACCCTAACTTTTAAGGTCTTATCAGGACTGGCTGCACCGTCCTCCTCTGTGGCCTGGGAAGGCTGCTCCCCCTTCGGGGAGGGGGTAGTCAAAGAGCCACTCATGGAGTTCATGTCAGAGACAGTCCCTGTTGCCCTTACTAGGGAACCCACTTGGACACTGAGCTGCCATGGGCTACATCTGTGCAGGGGTTCTAGGTTATCTCCATGCATGGTCCTTGGTTGGAGTATGAGTCTCAGCAGTGAGTGCTTGTAACTACTGAGTCATTTCACAAGCTCTGGAGGAAAAATATTTAATTTCACATTGTAGCTTTCAAGAAACTTAAGAAACCCAAATTCTTGAGTCAACTTATATATGAGAAATATACCTAAAATGACCTTATAAAATCTCCCCTGCTACCTGGAAGGGAAGAATTCTTATTAGGTATTTGGTGACTTTTTCAGAAGACATTTGAATCTTCATCACTAAATGCTCTTTGTTCTCAGCAAAGGTTTTAGGATTCTGTGCTTTTGGCCTAAAGGAAAAGTCCACTAGATCCTATTTCTCTGCCTTTTGATAATGCCTAGGTGTTGCTGTTTTCATGTCTGAACTGAAATGACATCTGCTTGCTGCCTCGTTTCTGGGCCCTTTTAACACACTGCCTCAGTCAAGAATAAAACTATTCTCAGAGATTCCCTCTTATCTCAGCGATCTCCCTTCTGGGCATTAAATGGAGCCTTTTCATTATGCTTTGGTAGAACAGGTGCAGGGAGCAGCTGCTATGGGGAAGTGAGCAGCCTGGCAACAGTATAAATGAGAAGCGTGTAAATATGTGTGTGTGTGTGTGTGTGTGTGTGTGTGTGTGTGCATGTGTGTAAGAAGAGAGCAAGTGCTAAAGCATAATTTGACCAAGAAAACTTAAACTGCACAGACTGCTTTTTAAAGCTAACCGCAGTTAATGTGCCTGGTAAAGAGTCAATAAGACAGAGATATCATGAAAGTCAGAAAATCAGTTGGATTAGCAAAAATTGTTTAAAATGACTTCCTTATTTTTAATCACGGAGTAGTATTCCATTGTGTAAATGTACCACAATGGATACAGAAAAAAAATTTCTGTATCCATTCCTCAACTGAGGGACATCTGGGTTGTTTCCAGATTCTGGCTGTTACAAATAAGGCTGCTACAAACATGGTTGAGCAAATGTCCTTGTTGTATACTTGAGCATCTTTTGGATATATGCCTAGGAGTGGTACAGCTGGATCTTGAGGAAGCGCTATTCCTTATATTTTGAGAAAGCACCAAAGTGCTTTCAACCAAAGTGTACAACCAAAGTGGTTGTACAAGTTTACATTCCCACTGGCAATGGAGGAGGGTTCTTCTTTATCCACATCCTCTCCAGCATATGTTAACACTTAAGTTTTTGATCTTAGCCATTCTGATGGGTGTAAGGTGAAATCTCAGGGTTGTTTTTATTTGCATTTTCCTGATGACTAAGGACATTGAACATTTCTTTAAGTGTTTCTCTGCCATTGAATGGTGGGAACTAGAAAAGATCATCCTGAGTAATATATCCTAGAAGCAGAAAGACACACAGGGTATATGCTCACTTATAAGTGGATATTAGACATAATATAAGATAATCACACTAAAATCTATACACCTAAGGAAGCTAATCAGGAAGGAGGACTCTGGCTAAGATGCTCAACCCCCATTCAGAAAGGCAAAAAGGATGGACATCTGAGGAGGGAGAAAACAGGGAACAGGACAGGAGCTTACCACAAAGGGCCTCTAAAAGGCTCTACTCTGCAGGGTATTGAGGCAGATGCTGGGACTCATAGCCAAACTTTGGGCAGAGTGCAGGGAATCTTAGGAAAGAAGGAGGAGATAGAAAGACCTGGAGGGGACAGGAGCCCCACAAGGAGAGCAACAGAACCAAAAACTCTGGGCCCAGGGGTCTTTTCTGAGACTGATACTCCAACTAAGGATCATGCATGGAGATAACCTAGACCCCCTGCACAGAAATAGCCCATGGCAGCTCAGTGTCCAAGTGGGTTCTCTAGTAAGGGGAAGAAGGGCTTCTCTGACATGAACCCAGTGGCTGGCTCTTTGCTCACCTCCCCCTGAAGGGGGAGCACCCTTACCAGGCCACAGAGGAAGACAATACAGCCACTCCTGATGAGACCTGATAGGCTAGGGTCAAATGGAAGGGAAGGATGACCTCCCCTATCAGTGGACTTGGGGAAGGAAATGGGAGAAGAAGAAGGAAGAAGGGTGGGATTGGGAGGGAAAGGAGGGTGCTACATCTGGGATACAAAATGAATAAATTGTAACAAATAAAAAAATTAAAAAATGGTTCACAATGGATTTCAAGGATACATTGTGGTACCACCTTAAATTTTTTTTGGTATTGATTTTGAATTTCACATCATGCACCCAATCCCGCTCATCTCCCTGTATCTTCATATCTTCACTTCAGACTATCAAAGCAGATGCTGAGACTTATGGCCAACTGTTGGGCAGAGTGCATGGAATCTTATATAAGAAGTGGGAAATAGTAAGACCTGGAGAGGACAGGAACCCCATAAGGAGAGCAACAGAACCAGAAAATTTGAACACAGGGGTCTTCCCAGAGACTCATACTCCAACCAAGTACCAGGCATGGAGATAACCTAGAACCCCTGCACAGATGTAGCCCATGGCAGTTTAGTGTCCAAGTGAGTTACATAGTAATGGGAAGAGGGACTTCCTCTGACACAATCTGATTGGCCTGCTCTTTGATCACCTCTCCCTGAGGGGGAGCAGCTTTACCAGGCCACAGAAGATGACAATGCAGCCACTCCTGATGTGATCTGTTTTTTTTTTTTTTTTTTTTTTTTTTTTTTTTTTTTTTTTTTTTT